>NC_090222.1:9807500-10107500 GCF_024489055.1 Chanodichthys erythropterus
ACAGGTCAAACTGTAATAATATTCTTGAGTGTTTTTGAGGCTCTTAACATGCTTCAAATTGCATGAAACTCGACACACACATCAATATTGTCAACCAGTAGACATGGACAAAGCCATAGAAATGGGCGTGGTGGAGGGGCTCAGTAGCGCCACCTTTTGACAAAAGTGGGGGTTAGTTTTTCCTACAGTCACCAAACTCGGTACACATATTATTCTCATCAAGCCGGACAATTTTCTAATTTACATTCATTAGCTCCGACCAACAGGAAGTCAGCTATTTTGGTTTGAATGTTAATTTTTTGAAAAAACAGGCTATGAATTTTATACTACTACTCCTACAGGGTTTATCCAATTTACACCAAGCTTTTTTTAACTTGTTGCGAACACATTGAAGTTGTTTAATTGCAAACGGATTTTGGATATCTCAAACGGTTTGGCCGTGGCGAGGCAACGAATTTATGGCGAGAAAAGGGAAACAGGAAATGTGTTATAACTTCTGCATACATTGATTGATGTTTATGAAACTTCAGGAGTGTGTTGGTTGTAGTAGTCTGATCACATGGATGTAACTATTGTGAGTCAAAGTTATAGCGCCACCAAATGACAGCAAGAAGTGTATCACTTTTAAAATGCTTTGAGATCACCCTCTTATTTTTACCTGATTTGCTTCAAACTTCATCAGTGTAATGTCAATACACAGCAGATGTAGACCTATGACAGGATTTTTGATATTTGAAATATTGTTGCCATGGCAACAGGTCAAACTGTAATAATATTCTTGAGTGTTTTTGAGGCTCTTAACATGCTTCAAATTGCATGAAACTCGACACACACATCAATATTGTCAACCAGTAGACATGGACAAAGCCATAGAAATGGGCGTGGTGGAGGGGCTCAGTAGCGCCACCTTTTGACAAAAGTGGGGGGGTTAGTTTTTCCTATAGTCACCAAACTCGGTACACACATTATTCTCATCAAGCCGGACAATTTTCTAATTTACATTCATTAGCTCCGACCAACAGGAAGTCAGCTATTTTGGTTTGAATGTTAATTTTTTGAAAAAACAGGCTATGAATTTTATACTACTACTCCTACAGGGTTTATCCAATTTACACCAAGCTTTTTTTAACTTGTTGCTAACACATTGAAGTTGTTTAATTGCAAACGGATTTTGGATATCTCAAACGGTTTGGCCGTGGCGAGGCAACGAATTTATGGCAAGAAAAGGGAAACAAAGTGCTATAACTTCTGCATACATTAATTGATTTTGATGAAACTTTGGCTTAGTCTTCGTTGTACAAGGCTGATCACATGGATTTGACTATTGTGATTCAAAGTCATAGCGCCACCAACTGGAAGCAGAAAATGTGTCACTTTCAGCATACATTGACATCACCCTCTTATTTTTACCTGATTTGCTTCAAAATTCATCAGAATAATGTTAAAACTTGGCACATGTAATCCTTTGAAAATGGGCAGGGAGGAGGGGCTCTATAACGGCACCTTGTAGTGCAGTAAATGTGGAGTGAATTTGACATAGTCCTTTGATGTTTAACCGTTTTAAGTGCCTATTGCCCGCTGTGCACAGTTGCCCTGAAGCCACCGGGGTGGCGGTGCCACCGGGCTTGGGCCCGCCATCGCTGCTCGCAGCTATATTTATTATTATTATTATTATTTTTTTTTTTTTTTTTTTTTTTTTCCGTCTTCCGGGGCTTTTTGGGGGCCTTAACATGCTCAAAAACTCTTGAAAATTGGCACACACATTGGAATCCGCGGCCATTAGGACGCCGGAGAGGCTGGTACCCGGGCGTGGCAGGGGGGCTCGACAGCGCCCCCTTGAAAAAAGTCTGAAAATTTGGTCCATATATTAAACATGCTTGCACGTATTAGTATGAAACTCGGTACACATATAGACCTCATCGGGCCGAACAACTTTCGCGCTCTAAGTTAATCGCCACGCCAACAGGAAGTCAGCTATTAAGGGTTGTTTGAAAAACGCATGCTCTGGAATTTGATATACTCCTCCTAGACGATTAATCCGATCGCCACCAAACTCGGTCAGCATGAAGTCAAGACACTGATGATTAAAAATTGCCAGGGGATTTTTGATATCTCGAACGGTTTGGCCGTGGCGAGGCAACGAATTTATGGCGAGAAAAAGGAAACAGGAAATGTGTTATAACGTCTTAATACATATATTGATCTTTATGAAACTTCACGAGTGTGTTCGTTATAGGAGTCTGATCACATGGATGTGACTATTGTGAGTCAAAGTTATAGCGCCACCAACTGGCAGCAGGAAGTGTATCACTTTTTGAAATGTTTTGAGATCACCCTCTTATTTTTTCCTGATTTGCTTCAAACTTCATCAGTGTAATGTCAATACACAGCAGATGTAGACCTATGACAGGATTTTTGATATTTGAAATATTGTTGCCATGGCAACAGGTCAAACTGTAATAATATTCTTGAGTGTTTTTGAGGCTCTTAACATGCTTCAAATTGCATGAAACTCGACACACACATCAATATTGTCAACCAGTAGACATGGACAAAGCCATAGAAATGGGCGTGGTGGAGGGGCTCAGTAGCGCCACCTTTTGACAAAAGTGGGGGTTAGTTTTTCCTACAGTCACCAAACGCGGTACACATATTATTCTCATCAAGCCGGACAATTTTCTAATTTACATTCATTAGCTCCGACCAACAGGAAGTCAGCTATTTTGGTTTGAATGTTAATTTTTTGAAAAAACAGGCTATGAATTTTATACTACTACTCCTACAGGGTTTATCCAATTTACACCAAGCTTTTTTAACTTGTTGCGAACACATTGAAGTTGTTTAATTGCAAACGGATTTTGGATATCTCAAACGGTTTGGCCGTGGCGAGGCAACGAATTTATGGCGAGAAAAGGGAAACAGGAAATGTGTTATAACTTCTGCATACATTGATTGATGTTTATGAAACTTCAGGAGTGTGTTGGTTGTAGTAGTCTGATCACATGGATGTAACTATTGTGAGTCAAAGTTATAGCGCCACCAAATGGCAGCAAGAAGTGTATCACTTTTAAAATGCTTTGAGATCACCCTCTTATTTTTACCTGATTTGCTTCAAACTTCATCAGTGTAATGTCAATACACAGCAGATGTAGACCTATGACAGGATTTTTGATATTTGAAATATTGTTGCCATGGCAACAGGTCAAACTGTAATAATATTCTTGAGTGTTTTTGAGGCTCTTAACATGCTTCAAATTGCATGAAACTCGACACACACATCAATATTGTCAACCAGTAGACATGGACAAAGCCATAGAAATGGGCGTGGTGGAGGGGCTCAGTAGCGCCACCTTTTGACAAAAGTGGGGGTTAGTTTTTCCTACAGTCACCAAACTCGGTACACATATTGTTCTCATCAAGCCGGACAATTTTCTAATTTACATTCATTAGCTCCGACCAACAGGAAGTCGGCTATTTTGGTTTGAATGTTAATTTTTTGAAAAAACAGGCTATGAATTTTATACTACTACTCCTACAGGGTTTATCCAATTTACACCAAGCTTTTTTTAACTTGTTGCTAACACATTGAAGTTGTTTAATTGCAAACGGATTTTGGATATCTCAAACGGTTTGGCCGTGGCGAGGCAACGAATTTATGGCAAGAAAAGGGAAACAAAGTGTTATAACTTCTGCATACATTAATTGATTTTGATGAAACTTTGGCTTAGTCTTCGTTGTACAAGGCTGATCACATGGATTTGACTATTGTGATTCAAAGTCATAGCGCCACCAACTGGAAGCAGAAAATGTGTCACTTTCAGCATACATTGAGATCACCCTCTTATTTTTACCTGATTTGCTTCAAAATTCATCAGAATAATGTTAAAACTTGGCACATGTAATCCTTTGAAAATGGGCAGGGAGGAGGGGCTCTATAGCGGCACCTTGTAGTGCAGTAAATGTGGAGTGAATTTGACATAGTCCTTTGATGTTTAACCGTTTTAAGTGCCTATTGCCCGCTGTGCACAGTTGCCCTGAAGCCACCGGGGTGGCGGTGCCACCGGGCTTGGGCCCGCCATCGCTGCTCGCAGCTATATTTTTTTTTTTTTTTTTTTTTTCCGTCTTCCGGGGCTTTTTGGGGGCCTTAACATGCTCAAAAACTCTTGAAAATTGGCACACACATTGGAATCCGCGGCCATTAGGACGCCGGAGAGGCTGGTACCCGGGCGTGGCAGGGGGGCTCGACAGCGCCCCCTTGAAAAAAGTCTGAAAATTTGGTCCATATATTAAACATGCTTGCACGTATTAGTATGAAACTCGGTACACATATAGACCTCATCGGGCCGAACAACTTTCGTGCTCTAAGTTAATCGCCACGCCAACAGGAAGTCAGCTATTAAGGGTTGTTTGAAAAACGCATGCTCTGGAATTTGATATACTCCTCCTAGACGATTAATCCGATCGCCACCAAACTCGGTCAGCATGAAGTCAAGACACTGATGATTAAAAATTGCCAGGGGATTTTTGATATCTCGAACGGTTTGGCCGTGGCGAGGCAACGAATTTATGGCGAGAAAAAGGAAACAGGAAATGTGTTATAATGTCTTAATACATATATTGATCTTTATGAAACTTCACGAGTGTGTTCGTTATAGGAGTCTGATCACATGGATGTGACTATTGTGAGTCAAAGTTATAGCGCCACCAACTGGCAGCAGGAAGTGTATCACTTTTTGAAATGTTTTGAGATCACCCTCTTATTTTTACCTGATTTGCTTCAAACTTCATCAGTGTAATGTCAATACACAGCAGATGTAGACCTATGACAGGATTTTTGATATTTGAAATATTGTTGCCATGGCAACAGGTCAAACTGTAATAATATTCTTGAGTGTTTTTGAGGCTCTTAACATGCTTCAAATTGCATGAAACTCGACACACACATCAATATTGTCAACCAGTAGACATGGACAAAGCCATAGAAATGGGCATGGTGGAGGGGCTCAGTAGCGCCACCTTTTGACAAAAGTGGGGGGGTTAGTTTTTCCTACAGTCACCAAACTCGGTACACATATTATTCTCATCAAGCCGGACAATTTTCTAATTTACATTCATTAGCTCCGACCAACAGGAAGTCGGCTATTTTGGTTTGAATGTTAATTTTTTGAAAAAACAGGCTATGAATTTTATACTACTACTCCTACAGGGTTTATCCAATTTACACCAAGCTTTTTTTAACTTGTTGCGAACACATTGAAGTTGTTTAATTGCAAACGAATTTTGGATATCTCAAACGGTTTGGCCGTGGCGAGGCAACGAATTTATGGCGAGAAAAGGGAAACAGGAAATGTGTTATAACTTCTGCATACATTGATTGATGTTTATGAAACTTCAGGAGTGTGTTGGTTGTAGTAGTCTGATCACATGGATGTAACTATTGTGAGTCAAAGTTATAGCGCCACCAAATGACAGCAAGAAGTGTATCACTTTTAAAATGCTTTGAGATCACCCTCTTATTTTTACCTGATTTGCTTCAAACTTCATCAGTGTAATGTCAATACACAGCAGATGTAGACCTATGACAGGATTTTTGATATTTGAAATATTGTTGCCATGGCAACAGGTCAAACTGTAATAATATTCTTGAGTGTTTTTGAGGCTCTTAACATGCTTCAAATTGCATGAAACTCGACACACACATCAATATTGTCAACCAGTAGACATGGACAAAGCCATAGAAATGGGCGTGGTGGAGGGGCTCAGTAGCGCCACCTTTTGACAAAAGTGGGGGTTAGTTTTTCCTATAGTCACCAAACTCGGTACACACATTATTCTCATCAAGCCGGACAATTTTCTAATTTACATTCATTAGCTCCGACCAACAGGAAGTCAGCTATTTTGGTTTGAATGTTAATTTTTTGAAAAAACAGGCTATGAATTTTATACTACTACTCCTACAGGGTTTATCCAATTTACACCAAGCTTTTTTTAACTTGTTGCTAACACATTGAAGTTGTTTAATTGCAAACGGATTTTGGATATCTCAAACGGTTTGGCCGTGGCGAGGCAACGAATTTATGGCAAGAAAAGGGAAACAAAGTGCTATAACTTCTGCATACATTAATTGATTTTGATGAAACTTTGGCTTAGTCTTCGTTGTACAAGGCTGATCACATGGATTTGACTATTGTGATTCAAAGTCATAGCGCCACCAACTGGAAGCAGAAAATGTGTCACTTTCAGCATACATTGACATCACCCTCTTATTTTTACCTGATTTGCTTCAAAATTCATCAGAATAATGTTAAAACTTGGCACATGTAATCCTTTGAAAATGGGCAGGGAGGAGGGGCTCTATAACGGCACCTTGTAGTGCAGTAAATGTGGAGTGAATTTGACATAGTCCTTTGATGTTTAACCGTTTTAAGTGCCTATTGCCCGCTGTGCACAGTTGCCCTGAAGCCACCGGGGTGGCGGTGCCACCGGGCTTGGGCCCGCCATCGCTGCTCGCAGCTATATTTATTATTATTTTTTTTTTTTTTTCCGTCTTCCGGGGCTTTTTGGGGGCCTTAACATGCTCAAAAACTCTTGAAAATTGGCACACACATTGGAATCCGCGGCCATTAGGACGCCGGAGAGGCTGGTACCTGGGCGTGGCAGGGGGGCTCGACAGCGCCCCCTTGAAAAAAGTCTGAAAATTTGGTCCATATATTAAACATGCTTGCACGTATTAGTATGAAACTCGGTACACATATAGACCTCATCGGGCCGAACAACTTTCGCGCTCTAAGTTAATCGCCACGCCAACAGGAAGTCAGCTATTAAGGGTTGTTTGAAAAACGCATGCTCTGGAATTTGATATACTCCTCCTAGACGATTAATCCGATCGCCACCAAACTCGGTCAGCATGAAGTCAAGACACTGATGATTAAAAATTGCCAGGGGATTTTTGATATCTCGAACGGTTTGGCCGTGGCGAGGCAACAAATTTATGGCGAGAAAAAGGAAACAGGAAATGTGTTATAACGTCTTAATACATATATTGATCTTTATGAAACTTCACGAGTGTGTTCGTTATAGGAGTCTGATCACATGGATGTGACTATTGTGAGTCAAAGTTATAGCGCCACCAACTGGCAGCAGGAAGTGTATCACTTTTTGAAATGTTTTGAGATCACCCTCTTATTTTTACCTGATTTGCTTCAAACTTCATCAGTGTAATGTCAATACACAGCAGATGTAGACCTATGACAGGATTTTTGATATTTGAAATATTGTTGCCATGGCAACAGGTCAAACTGTAATAATATTCTTGAGTGTTTTTGAGGCTCTTAACATGCTTCAAATTGCATGAAACTCGACACACACATCAATATTGTCAACCAGTAGACATGGACAAAGCCATAGAAATGGGCGTGGTGGAGGGGCTCAGTAGCGCCACCTTTTGACAAAAGTGGGGGGGTTAGTTTTTCCTACAGTCACCAAACTCGGTACACATATTATTCTCATCAAGCCGGACAATTTTCTAATTTACATTCATTAGCTCCGACCAACAGGAAGTCGGCTATTTTGGTTTGAATGTTAATTTTTTGAAAAAACAGGCTATGAATTTTATACTACTACTCCTACAGGGTTTATCCAATTTACACCAAGCTTTTTTTAACTTGTTGCGAACACATTGAAGTTGTTTAATTGCAAACGAATTTTGGATATCTCAAACGGTTTGGCCGTGGCGAGGCAACGAATTTATGGCGAGAAAAAGGAAACAGGAAATGTGTTATAACGTCTTAATACATATATTGATCTTTATGAAACTTCACGAGTGTGTTCGTTATAGGAGTCTGATCACATGGATGTGACTATTGTGAGTCAAAGTTATAGCGCCACCAACTGGCAGCAGGAAGTGTATCACTTTTTGAAATGTTTTGAGATCACCCTCTTATTTTTTCCTGATTTGCTTCAAACTTCATCAGTGTAATGTCAATACACAGCAGATGTAGACCTATGACAGGATTTTTGATATTTGAAATATTGTTGCCATGGCAACAGGTCAAACTGTAATAATATTCTTGAGTGTTTTTGAGGCTCTTAACATGCTTCAAATTGCATGAAACTCGACACACACATCAATATTGTCAACCAGTAGACATGGACAAAGCCATAGAAATGGGCGTGGTGGAGGGGCTCAGTAGCGCCACCTTTTGACAAAAGTGGGGGTTAGTTTTTCCTACAGTCACCAAACTCGGTACACATATTATTCTCATCAAGCCGGACAATTTTCTAATTTACATTCATTAGCTCCGACCAACAGGAAGTCAGCTATTTTGGTTTGAATGTTAATTTTTTGAAAAAACAGGCTATGAATTTTATACTACTACTCCTACAGGGTTTATCCAATTTACACCAAGCTTTTTTTAACTTGTTGCGAACACATTGAAGTTGTTTAATTGCAAACGGATTTTGGATATCTCAAACGGTTTGGCCGTGGCGAGGCAACGAATTTATGGCGAGAAAAGGGAAACAGGAAATGTGTTATAACTTCTGCATACATTGATTGATGTTTATGAAACTTCAGGAGTGTGTTGGTTGTAGTAGTCTGATCACATGGATGTAACTATTGTGAGTCAAAGTTATAGCGCCACCAAATGGCAGCAAGAAGTGTATCACTTTTAAAATGCTTTGAGATCACCCTCTTATTTTTACCTGATTTGCTTCAAACTTCATCAGTGTAATGTCAATACACAGCAGATGTAGACCTATGACAGGATTTTTGATATTTGAAATATTGTTGCCATGGCAACAGGTCAAACTGTAATAATATTCTTGAGTGTTTTTGAGGCTCTTAACATGCTTCAAATTGCATGAAACTCGACACACACATCAATATTGTCAACCAGTAGACATGGACAAAGCCATAGAAATGGGCGTGGTGGAGGGGCTCAGTAGCGCCACCTTTTGACAAAAGTGGGGGTTAGTTTTTCCTACAGTCACCAAACTCGGTACACATATTGTTCTCATCAAGCCGGACAATTTTCTAATTTACATTCATTAGCTCCGACCAACAGGAAGTCGGCTATTTTGGTTTGAATGTTAATTTTTTGAAAAAACAGGCTATGAATTTTATACTACTACTCCTACAGGGTTTATCCAATTTACACCAAGCTTTTTTTAACTTGTTGCTAACACATTGAAGTTGTTTAATTGCAAACGGATTTTGGATATCTCAAACGGTTTGGCCGTGGCGAGGCAACGAATTTATGGCAAGAAAAGGGAAACAAAGTGTTATAACTTCTGCATACATTAATTGATTTTGATGAAACTTTGGCTTAGTCTTCGTTGTACAAGGCTGATCACATGGATTTGACTATTGTGATTCAAAGTCATAGCGCCACCAACTGGAAGCAGAAAATGTGTCACTTTCAGCATACATTGAGATCACCCTCTTATTTTTACCTGATTTGCTTCAAAATTCATCAGAATAATGTTAAAACTTGGCACATGTAATCCTTTGAAAATGGGCAGGGAGGAGGGGCTCTATAGCGGCACCTTGTAGTGCAGTAAATGTGGAGTGAATTTGACATAGTCCTTTGATGTTTAACCGTTTTAAGTGCCTATTGCCCGCTGTGCACAGTTGCCCTGAAGCCACCGGGGTGGCGGTGCCACCGGGCTTGGGCCCGCCATCGCTGCTCGCAGCTATATTTTTTTTTTTTTTTTTTTTTTTTTTCCGTCTTCCGGGGCTTTTTGGGGGCCTTAACATGCTCAAAAACTCTTGAAAATTGGCACACACATTGGAATCCGCGGCCATTAGGACGCCGGAGAGGCTGGTACCCGGGCGTGGCAGGGGGGCTCGACAGCGCCCCCTTGAAAAAAGTCTGAAAATTTGGTCCATATATTAAACATGCTTGCACGTATTAGTATGAAACTCGGTACACATATAGACCTCATCGGGCCGAACAACTTTCGTGCTCTAAGTTAATCGCCACGCCAACAGGAAGTCAGCTATTAAGGGTTGTTTGAAAAACGCATGCTCTGGAATTTGATATACTCCTCCTAGACGATTAATCCGATCGCCACCAAACTCGGTCAGCATGAAGTCAAGACACTGATGATTAAAAATTGCCAGGGGATTTTTGATATCTCGAACGGTTTGGCCGTGGCGAGGCAACGAATTTATGGCGAGAAAAAGGAAACAGGAAATGTGTTATAATGTCTTAATACATATATTGATCTTTATGAAACTTCACGAGTGTGTTCGTTATAGGAGTCTGATCACATGGATGTGACTATTGTGAGTCAAAGTTATAGCGCCACCAACTGGCAGCAGGAAGTGTATCACTTTTTGAAATGTTTTGAGATCACCCTCTTATTTTTACCTGATTTGCTTCAAACTTCATCAGTGTAATGTCAATACACAGCAGATGTAGACCTATGACAGGATTTTTGATATTTGAAATATTGTTGCCATGGCAACAGGTCAAACTGTAATAATATTCTTGAGTGTTTTTGAGGCTCTTAACATGCTTCAAATTGCATGAAACTCGACACACACATCAATATTGTCAACCAGTAGACATGGACAAAGCCATAGAAATGGGCATGGTGGAGGGGCTCAGTAGCGCCACCTTTTGACAAAAGTGGGGGGGGTTAGTTTTTCCTACAGTCACCAAACTCGGTACACATATTATTCTCATCAAGCCGGACAATTTTCTAATTTACATTCATTAGCTCCGACCAACAGGAAGTCGGCTATTTTGGTTTGAATGTTAATTTTTTGAAAAAACAGGCTATGAATTTTATACTACTACTCCTACAGGGTTTATCCAATTTACACCAAGCTTTTTTTAACTTGTTGCGAACACATTGAAGTTGTTTAATTGCAAACGAATTTTGGATATCTCAAACGGTTTGGCCGTGGCGAGGCAACGAATTTATGGCGAGAAAAGGGAAACAGGAAATGTGTTATAACTTCTGCATACATTGATTGATGTTTATGAAACTTCAGGAGTGTGTTGGTTGTAGTAGTCTGATCACATGGATGTAACTATTGTGAGTCAAAGTTATAGCGCCACCAAATGACAGCAAGAAGTGTATCACTTTTAAAATGCTTTGAGATCACCCTCTTATTTTTACCTGATTTGCTTCAAACTTCATCAGTGTAATGTCAATACACAGCAGATGTAGACCTATGACAGGATTTTTGATATTTGAAATATTGTTGCCATGGCAACAGGTCAAACTGTAATAATATTCTTGAGTGTTTTTGAGGCTCTTAACATGCTTCAAATTGCATGAAACTCGACACACACATCAATATTGTCAACCAGTAGAGATGGACAAAGCCATAGAAATGGGCGTGGTGGAGGGGCTCAGTAGCGCCACCTTTTGACAAAAGTGGGGGTTATTTTTTCCTATAGTCACCAAACTCGGTACACACATTATTCTCATCAAGCCGGACAATTTTCTAATTTACATTCATTAGCTCCGACCAACAGGAAGTCAGCTATTTTGGTTTGAATGTTAATTTTTTGAAAAAACAGGCTATGAATTTTATACTACTACTCCTACAGGGTTTATCCAATTTACACCAAGCTTTTTTTAACTTGTTGCTAACACATTGAAGTTGTTTAATTGCAAACGGATTTTGGATATCTCAAACGGTTTGGCCGTGGCGAGGCAACGAATTTATGGCAAGAAAAGGGAAACAAAGTGCTATAACTTCTGCATACATTAATTGATTTTGATGAAACTTTGGCTTAGTCTTCGTTGTACAAGGCTGATCACATGGATTTGACTATTGTGATTCAAAGTCATAGCGCCACCAACTGGAAGCAGAAAATGTGTCACTTTCAGCATACATTGACATCACCCTCTTATTTTTACCTGATTTGCTTCAAAATTCATCAGAATAATGTTAAAACTTGGCACATGTAATCCTTTGAAAATGGGCAGGGAGGAGGGGCTCTATAACGGCACCTTGTAGTGCAGTAAATGTGGAGTGAATTTGACATAGTCCTTTGATGTTTAACCGTTTTAAGTGCCTATTGCCCGCTGTGCACAGTTGCCCTGAAGCCACCGGGGTGGCGGTGCCACCGGGCTTGGGCCCGCCATCGCTGCTCGCAGCTATATTTATTATTATTTTTTTTTTTTTCCGTCTTCCGGGGCTTTTTGGGGGCCTTAACATGCTCAAAAACTCTTGAAAATTGGCACACACATTGGAATCCGCGGCCATTAGGACGCCGGAGAGGCTGGTACCTGGGCGTGGCAGGGGGGCTCGACAGCGCCCCCTTGAAAAAAGTCTGAAAATTTGGTCCATATATTAAACATGCTTGCACGTATTAGTATGAAACTCGGTACACATATAGACCTCATCGGGCCGAACAACTTTCGCGCTCTAAGTTAATCGCCACGCCAACAGGAAGTCAGCTATTAAGGGTTGTTTGAAAAACGCATGCTCTGGAATTTGATATACTCCTCCTAGACGATTAATCCGATCGCCACCAAACTCGGTCAGCATGAAGTCAAGACACTGATGATTAAAAATTGCCAGGGGATTTTTGATATCTCGAACGGTTTGGCCGTGGCGAGGCAACAAATTTATGGCGAGAAAAAGGAAACAGGAAATGTGTTATAACGTCTTAATACATATATTGATCTTTATGAAACTTCACGAGTGTGTTCGTTATAGGAGTCTGATCACATGGATGTGACTATTGTGAGTCAAAGTTATAGCGCCACCAACTGGCAGCAGGAAGTGTATCACTTTTTGAAATGTTTTGAGATCACCCTCTTATTTTTACCTGATTTGCTTCAAACTTCATCAGTGTAATGTCAATACACAGCAGATGTAGACCTATGACAGGATTTTTGATATTTGAAATATTGTTGCCATGGCAACAGGTCAAACTGTAATAATATTCTTGAGTGTTTTTGAGGCTCTTAACATGCTTCAAATTGCATGAAACTCGACACACACATCAATATTGTCAACCAGTAGACATGGACAAAGCCATAGAAATGGGCGTGGTGGAGGGGCTCAGTAGCGCCACCTTTTGACAAAAGTGGGGGTTAGTTTTTCCTACAGTCACCAAACTCGGTACACATATTATTCTCATCAAGCCGGACAATTTTCTAATTTACATTCATTAGCTCCGACCAACAGGAAGTCGGCTATTTTGGTTTGAATGTTAATTTTTTGAAAAAACAGGCTATGAATTTTATACTACTACTCCTACAGGGTTTATCCAATTTACACCAAGCTTTTTTTAACTTGTTGCGAACACATTGAAGTTGTTTAATTGCAAACGAATTTTGGATATCTCAAACGGTTTGGCCGTGGCGAGGCAACGAATTTATGGCGAGAAAAGGGAAACAGGAAATGTGTTATAACTTCTGCATACATTGATTGATGTTTATGAAACTTCAGGAGTGTGTTGGTTGTAGTAGTCTGATCACATGGATGTAACTATTGTGAGTCAAAGTTATAGCGCCACCAAATGACAGCAAGAAGTGTATCACTTTTAAAATGCTTTGAGATCACCCTCTTATTTTTACCTGATTTGCTTCAAACTTCATCAGTGTAATGTCAATACACAGCAGATGTAGACCTATGACAGGATTTTTGATATTTGAAATATTGTTGCCATGGCAACAGGTCAAACTGTAATAATATTCTTGAGTGTTTTTGAGGCTCTTAACATGCTTCAAATTGCATGAAACTCGACACACACATCAATATTGTCAACCAGTAGACATGGACAAAGCCATAGAAATGGGCGTGGTGGAGGGGCTCAGTAGCGCCACCTTTTGACAAAAGTGGGGTGGTTAGTTTTTCCTATAGTCACCAAACTCGGTACACACATTATTCTCATCAAGCCGGACAATTTTCTAATTTACATTCATTAGCTCCGACCAACAGGAAGTCAGCTATTTTGGTTTGAATGTTAATTTTTTGAAAAAACAGGCTATGAATTTTATACTACTACTCCTACAGGGTTTATCCAATTTACACCAAGCTTTTTTTAACTTGTTGCTAACACATTGAAGTTGTTTAATTGCAAACGGATTTTGGATATCTCAAACGGTTTGGCCGTGGCGAGGCAACGAATTTATGGCAAGAAAAGGGAAACAAAGTGCTATAACTTCTGCATACATTAATTGATTTTGATGAAACTTTGGCTTAGTCTTCGTTGTACAAGGCTGATCACATGGATTTGACTATTGTGATTCAAAGTCATAGCGCCACCAACTGGAAGCAGAAAATGTGTCACTTTCAGCATACATTGACATCACCCTCTTATTTTTACCTGATTTGCTTCAAAATTCATCAGAATAATGTTAAAACTTGGCACATGTAATCCTTTGAAAATGGGCAGGGAGGAGGGGCTCTATAACGGCACCTTGTAGTGCAGTAAATGTGGAGTGAATTTGACATAGTCCTTTGATGTTTAACCGTTTTAAGTGCCTATTGCCCGCTGTGCACAGTTGCCCTGAAGCCACCGGGGTGGCGGTGCCACCGGGCTTGGGCCCGCCATCGCTGCTCGCAGCTATATTTATTATTATTATTATTTTTATTTTTTTTTTTTTTTATTTTTTTTTTCCGTCTTCCGGGGCTTTTTGGGGGCCTTAACATGCTCAAAAACTCTTGAAAATTGGCACACACATTGGAATCCGCGGCCATTAGGACGCCGGAGAGGCTGGTACCCGGGCGTGGCAGGGGGGCTCGACAGCGCCCCCTTGAAAAAAGTCTGAAAATTTGGTCCATATATTAAACATGCTTGCACGTATTAGTATGAAACTCGGTACACATATAGACCTCATCGGGCCGAACAACTTTCGCGCTCTAAGTTAATCGCCACGCCAACAGGAAGTCAGCTATTAAGGGTTGTTTGAAAAACGCATGCTCTGGAATTTGATATACTCCTCCTAGACGATTAATCCGATCGCCACCAAACTCGGTCAGCATGAAGTCAAGACACTGATGATTAAAAATTGCCAGGGGATTTTTGATATCTCGAACGGTTTGGCCGTGGCGAGGCAACGAATTTATGGCGAGAAAAAGGAAACAGGAAATGTGTTATAACGTCTTAATACATATATTGATCTTTATGAAACTTCACGAGTGTGTTCGTTATAGGAGTCTGATCACATGGATGTGACTATTGTGAGTCAAAGTTATAGCGCCACCAACTGGCAGCAGGAAGTGTATCACTTTTTGAAATGTTTTGAGATCACCCTCTTATTTTTACCTGATTTGCTTCAAACTTCATCAGTGTAATGTCAATACACAGCAGATGTAGACCTATGACAGGATTTTTGATATTTGAAATATTGTTGCCATGGCAACAGGTCAAACTGTAATAATATTCTTGAGTGTTTTTGAGGCTCTTAACATGCTTCAAATTGCATGAAACTCGACACACACATCAATATTGTCAACCAGTAGACATGGACAAAGCCATAGAAATGGGCGTGGTGGAGGGGCTCAGTAGCGCCACCTTTTGACAAAAGTGGGGGGTTAGTTTTTCCTACAGTCACCAAACTCGGTACACATATTATTCTCATCAAGCCGGACAATTTTCTAATTTACATTCATTAGCTCCGACCAACAGGAAGTCAGCTATTTTGGTTTGAATGTTAATTTTTTGAAAAAACAGGCTATGAATTTTATACTACTACTCCTACAGGGTTTATCCAATTTACACCAAGCTTTTTTTAACTTGTTGCGAACACATTGAAGTTGTTTAATTGCAAACGGATTTTGGATATCTCAAACGGTTTGGCCGTGGCGAGGCAACGAATTTATGGCGAGAAAAGGGAAACAGGAAATGTGTTATAACTTCTGCATACATTGATTGATGTTTATGAAACTTCAGGAGTGTGTTGGTTGTAGTAGTCTGATCACATGGATGTAACTATTGTGAGTCAAAGTTATAGCGCCACCAAATGGCAGCAAGAAGTGTATCACTTTTAAAATGCTTTGAGATCACCCTCTTATTTTTACCTGATTTGCTTCAAACTTCATCAGTGTAATGTCAATACACAGCAGATGTAGACCTATGACAGGATTTTTGATATTTGAAATATTGTTGCCATGGCAACAGGTCAAACTGTAATAATATTCTTGAGTGTTTTTGAGGCTCTTAACATGCTTCAAATTGCATGAAACTCGACACACACATCAATATTGTCAACCAGTAGACATGGACAAAGCCATAGAAATGGGCGTGGTGGAGGGGCTCAGTAGCGCCACCTTTTGACAAAAGTGGGGGTTAGTTTTTCCTACAGTCACCAAACTCGGTACACATATTGTTCTCATCAAGCCGGACAATTTTCTAATTTACATTCATTAGCTCCGACCAACAGGAAGTCGGCTATTTTGGTTTGAATGTTAATTTTTTGAAAAAACAGGCTATGAATTTTATACTACTACTCCTACAGGGTTTATCCAATTTAAACCAAGCTATTTTTAACTTGTTGCTAACACATTGAAGTTGTTTAATTGCAAACGGATTTTGGATATCTCAAACGGTTTGGCCGTGGCGAGGCAACGAATTTATGGCAAGAAAAGGGAAACAAAGTGTTATAACTTCTGCATACATTAATTGATTTTGATGAAACTTTGGCTTAGTCTTCGTTGTACAAGGCTGATCACATGGATTTGACTATTGTGATTCAAAGTCATAGCGCCACCAACTGGAAGCAGAAAATGTGTCACTTTCAGCATACATTGAGATCACCCTCTTATTTTTACCTGATTTGCTTCAAAATTCATCAGAATAATGTTAAAACTTGGCACATGTAATCCTTTGAAAATGGGCAGGGAGGAGGGGCTCTATAGCGGCACCTTGTAGTGCAGTAAATGTGGAGTGAATTTGACATAGTCCTTTGATGTTTAACCGTTTTAAGTGCCTATTGCCCGCTGTGCACAGTTGCCCTGAAGCCACCGGGGTGGCGGTGCCACCGGGCTTGGGCCCGCCATCGCTGCTCGCAGCTATATTTATTATTATTATTTTATTTTTTTTTTTTTTATTTTTTTCCGTCTTCCGGGGCTTTTTGGGGGCCTTAACATGCTCAAAAACTCTTGAAAATTGGCACACACATTGGAATCCGCGGCCATTAGGACGCCGGAGAGGCTGGTACCCGGGCGTGGCAGGGGGGCTCGACAGCGCCCCCTTGAAAAAAGTCTGAAAATTTGGTCCATATATTAAACACGCTTGCACGTATTAGTATGAAACTCGGTACACATATAGACCTCATCGGGCCGAACAACTTTCGCGCTCTAAGTTAATCGCCACGCCAACAGGAAGTCAGCTATTAAGGGTTGTTTGAAAAACGCATGCTCTGGAATTTGATATACTCCTCCTAGACGATTAATCCGATCGCCACCAAACTCGGTCAGCATGAAGTCAAGACACTGATGATTAAAAATTGCCAGGGGATTTTTGATATCTCGAACGGTTTGGCCGTGGCGAGGCAACGAATTTATGGCGAGAAAAAGGAAACAGGAAATGTGTTATAACGTCTTAATACATATATTGATCTTTATGAAACTTCACGAGTGTGTTCGTTATAGGAGTCTGATCACATGGATGTGACTATTGTGAGTCAAAGTTATAGCGCCACCAACTGGCAGCAGGAAGTGTATCACTTTTTGAAATGTTTTGAGATCACCCTCTTATTTTTACCTGATTTGCTTCAAACTTCATCAGTGTAATGTCAATACACAGCAGATGTAGACCTATGACAGGATTTTTGATATTTGAAATATTGTTGCCATGGCAACAGGTCAAACTGTAATAATATTCTTGAGTGGTTTTGAGGCTCTTAACATGCTTCAAATTGCATGAAACTCGACACACACATCAATATTGTCATCCAGTACACATGGACAAAGCCATAGAAATGGGCGTGGTGGAGGGGCTCAGTAGCGCCACCTTTTGACAAAAGTGGGGGGGTTAGTTTTTCCTACAGTCACCAAACTCGGTACACATATTATTCTCATCAAGCCGGACAATTTTCTAATTTACATTCATTAGCTCCGACCAACAGGAAGTCAGCTATTTTGGTTTGAATGTTAATTTTTTGAAAAAACAGGCTATGAATTTTATACTACTACTCCTACAGGGTTTATCCAATTTACACCAAGCTTTTTTTAACTTGTTGCGAACACATTGAAGTTGTTTAATTGCAAACGGATTTTGGATATCTCAAACGGTTTGGCCGTGGCGAGGCAACGAATTTATGGCGAGAAAAGGGAAACAGGAAATGTGTTATAACGTCTTAATACATATATTGATCTTTATGAAACTTCACGAGTGTGTTCGTTATAGGAGTCTGATCACATGGATGTGACTATTGTGAGTCAAAGTTATAGCGCCACCAAATGGCAGCAAGAAGTGTATCACTTTTAAAATGCTTTGAGATCACCCTCTTATTTTTACCTGATTTGCTTCAAACTTCATCAGTGTAATGTCAATACACAGCAGATGTAGACCTATGACAGGATTTTTGATATTTGAAATATTGTTGCCATGGCAACAGGTCAAACTGTAATAATATTCTTGAGTGTTTTTGAGGCTCTTAACATGCTTCAAATTGCATGAAACTCGACACACACATCAATATTGTCAACCAGTAGACATGGACAAAGCCATAGAAATGGGCGTGGTGGAGGGGCTCAGTAGCGCCACCTTTTGACAAAAGTGGGGGTTAGTTTTTCCTACAGTCACCAAACTCGGTACACATATTATTCTCATCAAGCCGGACAATTTTCTAATTTACATTCATTAGCTCCGACCAACAGGAAGTCAGCTATTTTGGTTTGAATGTTAATTTTTTGAAAAAACAGGCTATGAATTTTATACTACTACTCCTACAGGGTTTATCCAATTTACACCAAGCTTTTTTTAACTTGTTGCTAACACATTGAAGTTGTTTAATTGCAAACGGATTTTGGATATCTCAAACGGTTTGGCCGTGGCGAGGCAACGAATTTATGGCAAGAAAAGGGAAACAAAGTGTTATAACTTCTGCATACATTAATTGATTTTGATGAAACTTTGGCTTAGTCTTCGTTGTACAAGGCTGATCACATGGATTTGACTATTGTGATTCAAAGTCATAGTGCCACCAACTGGAAGCAGAAAATGTGTCACTTTCAGCATACATTGAGATCACCCTCTTATTTTTACCTGATTTGCTTCAAAATTCATCAGAATAATGTTAAAACTTGGCACATGTAATCCTTTGAAAATGGGCAGGGAGGAGGGGCTCTATAACGGCACCTTGTAGTGCAGTAAATGTGGAGTGAATTTGACATAGTCCTTTGATGTTTAACCGTTTTAAGTGCCTATTGCCCGCTGTGCACAGTTGCCCTGAAGCCACCGGGGTGGCGGTGCCACCGGGCTTGGGCCCGCCATCGCTGCTCGCAGCTATATTTATTTATTTTATTTTTTTTTCCGTCTTCCGGGGCTTTTTGGGGGCCTTAACATGCTCAAAAACTCTTGAAAATTGGCACACACATTGGAATCCGCGGCCATTAGGACGCCGGAGAGGCTGGTACCCGGGCGTGGCAGGGGGGCTCGACAGCGCCCCCTTGAAAAAAGTCTGAAAATTTGGTCCATATATTAAACATGCTTGCACGTATTAGTATGAAACTCGGTACACATATAGACCTCATCGGGCCGAACAACTTTCGCGCTCTAAGTTAATCGCCACGCCAACAGGAAGTCAGCTATTAAGGGTTGTTTGAAAAACGCATGCTCTGGAATTTGATATACTCCTCCTAGACGATTAATCCGATCGCCACCAAACTCGGTCAGCATGAAGTCAAGACACTGATGATTAAAAATTGCCAGGGGATTTTTGATATCTCGAACGGTTTGGCCGTGGCGAGGCAACGAATTTATGGCGAGAAAAAGGAAACAGGAAATGTGTTATAACGTCTTAATACATATATTGATCTTTATGAAACTTCACGAGTGTGTTCGTTATAGGAGTCTGATCACATGGATGTGACTATTGTGAGTCAAAGTTATAGCGCCACCAACTGGCAGCTGTCACAGAACCCTTGTTTCCCTGGACTTCAATTCCCATGTTCCTCCTGTTCTCCACACCTGCACTCACTTCCCTCGTCAGCTCCTCATCATCACAGATCACCTGCACCTGGACTCTATTGTTAGCACTCCTATATAATGCACTCACTCCCTGCACTCCTGGTCCGTTCTCTGTTTTGTTAAGGTGTCTGTCTGTTGTTCATTGCCATTGTTTGAAGTAAAGTCTCTATTATCGTGGAAATCCGTATCTGCCTCATCTCTCTACCAGCCACCCGTAACAGAAGAACGGACCGAAACCGACCGGATTTTCCACGAAAAAAAAAAAAAATGGAGACTTTCCCCAGCTCCCTGGATCCAGCTCCTCCATCGCCTCTCACCCTAACAGCCAGCGAACGCATTATCGGGCTCCTGCAGGTAGGACGTTCGCTGGAGAGGTATGTGGAGGAGTTCGTTGAGCTTGCTTACTTGTCTAACTGGCCCGACGCTCAGTTGATCTCCCTGTTTTTGGATGGATTGGATGACGACACTATCCGTTTTGATGAACCTGTTTTTTGTTTCTCCTTAAGCGACACTATCAATTTAATTTTGTGGTTGAATGGCTCCAAATTCTTAGTGAAAGAGGTTCAGGATCAGTGTTGTCGTCCGGTCCATCCAGAAACACGGTTGGCCGGGCCAGTTAGTCAACCTCCGGCTTCCTCCGCACACCGCTCCAGCGAACTCCCTGCCTGCCCCAGGCTGGACCCATATTCCGCTACTGGGCCCAGTAAGCGGAGGAGGAGGAAGAAAGCGGCCCCAATGTCTCCAGAGCCCGCTCCAGTATCTCCAGAGCCCGCTCCAGTATCTCCAGAGCCCGCTCCAGTATCTCCAGAGCCCGCTCCAGTATCTCCAGAGCCCGCTCCAGTATCTCCAGAGCCCGCTCCAGTATCTCCAGAGCCCGCTCCAGTGTCTCCAGAGCCCGCTCCAGTGTCTCCAGAGCCCGCTCCAGTGTCTCCAGAGCCCGCTCCAGTGTCTCCAGAGCCCGCTCCAGTGTCTCCAGAGCCCGCTCCAGTGTCTCCAGAGCCCGCTCCAGTATCTCCAGAGCCCGCTCCAGTATCTCCAGAGCCAGCTCCAGTATCTCCAGAGCCAGCTCCAGTATCTCCAGAGCCAGCTCCAGTCCCCACAGAGCCAGCTCCAGTGCCTGTGGGGATTTTAATTGTATTTGAGGGGATGAAATGGCCCTCAACCCCAGTCTCCGCCGAGCCAAGTTCTCCAGTCTCCTCCGAGCCAAGTTCTCCAGTCTCCTCCGAGCCAAGTTCTCCAGTCTCCTCCGAGCCAAGTTCTCCAGTCTCCTCCGCCGAGCAAAGTTCTCCAGTCTCCGCCGCCGAGCAAAGTTCTCCAGTCTCCGCCGCCGAGCAAAGTTCTCCAGTCTCCGCCGCCGAGCAAAGTTCTCCAGTCTCCGCCGCCGAGCAAAGTTCTCCAGTCTCCGCCGCCGAGCAAAGTTCTCCAGTCTCCGCCGCCGAGCAAAGTTCTCCAGTCTCCGCCGCCGAGCAAAGTTCTCCAGTCTCCGCCGCCGAGCAAAGTTCTCCAGTCTCCGACGCCTACGAGCCCTCAGCTCCAGCCGCCGCCTACGAGCCCTCAGCTCCAGCCGCCGCCGCCGAGCCCTCAGCTCCAGCCGCCGCCGCCGAGCCCTCAGCTCCAGCCGCCGCCGCCGAGCCTGCCGCTCCAGCCGCCGCCGCCGAGCCTGCCGCTCCTAGTATGGTCTCTGTGATTGAACTCTCCAGCCCAAGGACTGTTTTCCCTCCCTGCCTCCCTCTCCCGCCTCCTCCAAGTCATGTCTATACTGCACCTCCACCTCAAGCCCCCTCGCCCAGATCTCCACCTCGGACCTCTGGGCGATTACCTTCACCCCGGCTCCAACCTCCCTCTGCTCCACCGTTGCCCATCAGTCCTCCAGCTTCACCAGTCTCCATCCTGCCTCCACTCACACCTTGGTCATTCATCAGCCTGCCCTCCCCTCTGGACTTCACTCCTCCGTCTCCGCTCCGTCACTCCGTCCCTCGGATTCAGTTGGCCTCCTCACTCCCCCCGGTGTTCGTTTTGTTGGCTGTCCTTCTGCTTTCACTGCGGCCTTCTGGAGCCCCGGCTGCGCTTCGGTCGGCGGAGCCTTCGGTTCCGCCATCACCCGCCAGTCCTTCAGCGACGCCTGGGCTCAACGCCTCGAAGGCTTCGGCTCCTGACCCGCCATGGCTGCCCGCTGCACCTGACCCGCCATGGCTGCCCGCTGCACCTGACCCGCCATGTATGCCTGCTGCATGTCTGCCCGCTGCACCTGACCCGCCATGGCTGCCCGCTGCACCTGACCCGCCATGGCTGCCTTCAGCCCCTGACCCGCCATGGCTGCCTTCAGCCCCTGACCCGCCATGGCTGCCTTCAGCCCCTGACCCGCCATGGCTGCCTTCAGCCCCTGACCCGCCATGGCTGCCTTCAGCCCCTGACCCGCCATGGCTGCCTTCAGCCCCTGACCCGCCATGGATGCCTTCAGCCCCTGACCCGCCATGGCTGCCTTCAGCCCCTGACCTGCCATGGCTTTTGAACCTGCCCTGGAGACCTCCACTCCAGTTTGCTCCTCCCCCTGCACCAGCTTGAGGTCTCCAGGGCGCCCGCCCCCCTCCCGGTTGTTACATCTACGGCGCGAGGACGCGCCTACCGGGAGGGGGGGGTAATGTCACAGAACCCTTGTTTCCCTGGACTTCAATTCCCATGTTCCTCCTGTTCTCCACACCTGCACTCACTTCCCTCGTCAGCTCCTCATCATCACAGATCACCTGCACCTGGACTCTATTGTTAGCACTCCTATATAATGCACTCACTCCCTGCACTCCTGGTCCGTTCTCTGTTTTGTTAAGGTGTCTGTCTGTTGTTCATTGCCATTGTTTGAAGTAAAGTCTCTATTATCGTGGAAATCCGTATCTGCCTCATCTCTCTACCAGCCACCCGTAACAGCAGCAGGAAGTGTATCACTTTTTGAAATGTTTTGAGATCACCCTCTTATTTTTACCTGATTTGCTTCAAACTTCATCAGTGTAATGTCAATACACAGCAGATGTAGACCTATGACAGGATTTTTGATATTTGAAATATTGTTGCCATGGCAACAGGTCAAACTGTAATAATATTCTTGAGTGTTTTTGAGGCTCTTAACATGCTTCAAATTGCATGAAACTCGACACACACATCAATATTGTCAACCAGTAGACATGGACAAAGCCATAGAAATGGGCGTGGTGGAGGGGCTCAGTAGCGCCACCTTTTGACAAAAGTGGGGGGGTTAGTTTTTCCTACAGTCACCAAACTCGGTACACATATTATTCTCATCAAGCCGGACAATTTTCTAATTTACATTCATTAGCTCCGACCAACAGGAAGTCAGCTATTTTGGTTTGAATGTTAATTTTTTGAAAAAACAGGCTATGAATTTTATACTACTACTCCTACAGGGTTTATCCAATTTACACCAAGCTTTTTTTAACTTGTTGCGAACACATTGAAGTTGTTTAATTGCAAACGGATTTTGGATATCTCAAACGGTTTGGCCGTGGCGAGGCAACGAATTTATGGCGAGAAAAGGGAAACAGGAAATGTGTTATAACTTCTGCATACATTGATTGATGTTTATGAAACTTCAGGAGTGTGTTGGTTGTAGTAGTCTGATCACATGGATGTAACTATTGTGAGTCAAAGTTATAGCGCCACCAAATGGCAGCAAGAAGTGTATCACTTTTAAAATGCTTTGAGATCACCCTCTTATTTTTACCTGATTTGCTTCAAACTTCATCAGTGTAATGTCAATACACAGCAGATGTAGACCTATGACAGGATTTTTGATATTTGAAATATTGTTGCCATGGCAACAGGTCAAACTGTAATAATATTCTTGAGTGTTTTTGAGGCTCTTAACATGCTTCAAATTGCATGAAACTCGACACACACATCAATATTGTCAACCAGTAGACATGGACAAAGCCATAGAAATGGGCGTGGTGGAGGGGCTCAGTAGCGCCACCTTTTGACAAAAGTGGGGGTTAGTTTTTCCTACAGTCACCAAACTCGGTACACATATTATTCTCATCAAGCCGGACAATTTTCTAATTTACATTCATTAGCTCCGACCAACAGGAAGTCAGCTATTTTGGTTTGAATGTTAATTTTTTGAAAAAACAGGCTATGAATTTTATACTACTACTCCTACAGGGTTTATCCAATTTACACCAAGCTTTTTTAACTTGTTGCTAACACATTGAAGTTGTTTAATTGCAAACGGATTTTGGATATCTCAAACGGTTTGGCCGTGGCAAGGCAACGAATTTATGGCAAGAAAAGGGAAACAAAGTGTTATAACTTCTGCATACATTAATTGATTTTGATGAAACTTTGGCTTAGTCTTCGTTGTACAAGGCTGATCACATGGATTTGACTATTGTGATTCAAAGTCATAGCGCCACCAACTGGAAGCAGAAAATGTGTCACTTTCAGCATACATTGAGATCACCCTCTTATTTTTACCTGATTTGCTTCAAAATTCATCAGAATAATGTTAAAACTTGGCACATGTAATCCTTTGAAAATGGGCAGGGAGGAGGGGCTCTATAGCGGCACCTTGTAGTGCAGTAAATGTGGAGTGAATTTGACATAGTCCTTTGATGTTTAACCGTTTTAAGTGCCTATTGCCCGCTGTGCACAGTTGCCCTGAAGCCACCGGGGTGGCGGTGCCACCGGGCTTGGGCCCGCCATCGCTGCTCGCAGCTATATTTATTATTATTTTTTTTTTTATTTTATTTTTTATTTTTTATTTTTTTTTCGTCTTCCGGGGCTTTTTGGGGGCCTTAACATGCTCAAAAACTCTTGAAAATTGGCACACACATTGGAATCCGCGGCCATTAGGACGCCGGAGAGGCTGGTACCCGGGCGTGGCAGGGGGGCTCGACAGCGCCCCCTTGAAAAAAGTCTGAAAATTTGGTCCATATATTAAACATGCTTGCACGTATTAGTATGAAACTCGGTACACATATAGACCTCATCGGGCCGAACAACTTTCGCGCTCTAAGTTAATCGCCACGCCAACAGAAAGTCAGCTATTAAGGGTTGTTTGAAAAACGCATGCTCTGGAATTTGATATACTCCTCCTAGACGATTAATCCGATCGCCACCAAACTCGGTCAGCATGAAGTCAAGACACTGATGATTAAAAATTGCCAGGGGATTTTTGATATCTCGAACGGTTTGGCCGTGGCGAGGCAACGAATTTATGGCGAGAAAAAGGAAACAGGAAATGTGTTATAACGTCTTAATACATATATTGATCTTTATGAAACTTCACGAGTGTGTTCGTTATAGGAGTCTGATCACATGGATGTGACTATTGTGAGTCAAAGTTATAGCGCCACCAACTGGCAGCAGGAAGTGTATCACTTTTTGAAATGTTTTGAGATCACCCTCTTATTTTTACCTGATTTGCTTCAAACTTCATCAGTGTAATGTCAATACACAGCAGATGTAGACCTATGACAGGATTTTTGATATTTGAAATATTGTTGCCATGGCAACAGGTCAAACTGTAATAATATTCTTGAGTGTTTTTGAGGCTCTTAACATGCTTCAAATTGCATGAAACTCGACACACACATCAATATTGTCAACCAGTAGACATGGACAAAGCCATAGAAATGGGCGTGGTGGAGGGGCTCAGTAGCGCCACCTTTTGACAAAAGTGGGGGGGTTAGTTTTTCCTACAGTCACCAAACTCGGTACACATATTATTCTCATCAAGCCGGACAATTTTCTAATTTACATTCATTAGCTCCGACCAACAGGAAGTCAGCTATTTTGGTTTGAATGTTAATTTTTTGAAAAAACAGGCTATGAATTTTATACTACTACTCCTACAGGGTTTATCCAATTTACACCAAGCTTTTTTTAACTTGTTGCTAACACATTGAAGTTGTTTAATTGCAAACGGATTTTGGATATCTCAAACGGTTTGGCCGAGGCGAGGCAACGAATTTATGGCGAGAAAAGGGAAACAGGAAATGTGTTATAACCTCTGCATACATATATTGATCTTTATGAAACTTCACGAGTGTGTTGGTTGTAGTAGTCTGATCACATGGATGTAACTATTGTGAGTCAAAGTTATAGCGCCACCAAATGGCAGCAAGAAGTGTATCACTTTTAAAATGCTTTGAGATCACCCTCTTATTTTTACCTGATTTGCTTCAAACTTCATCAGTGTAATGTCAATACACAGCAGATGTAGACCTATGACAGGATTTTTGATATTTGAAATATTGTTGCCATGGCAACAGGTCAAACTGTAATAATATTCTTGAGTGTTTTTGAGGCTCTTAACATGCTTCAAATTGCATGAAACTCGACACACACATCAATATTGTCAACCAGTAGACATGGACAAAGCCATAGAAATGGGCGTAGTGGAGGGGCTCAGTAGCGCCACCTTTTGACAAAAGTGGGGGTTAGTTTTTCCTACAGTCACCAAACTCGGTACACATATTATTCTCATCAAGCCGGACAATTTTCTAATTTACATTCATTAGCTCCGACCAACAGGAAGTCAGCTATTTTGGTTTGAATGTTAATTTTTTGAAAAAACAGGCTATGAATTTTATACTACTACTCCTACAGGGTTTATCCAATTTACACCAAGCTTTTTTTAACTTGTTGCTAACACATTGAAGTTGTTTAATTGCAAACGGATTTTGGATATCTCAAACGGTTTGGCCGTGGCGAGGCAACGAATTTATGGCAAGAAAAGGGAAACAAAGTGTTATAACTTCTGCATACATTAATTGATTTTGATGAAACTTTGGCTTAGTCTTCGTTGTACAAGGCTGATCACATGGATTTGACTATTGTGATTCAAAGTCATAGCGCCACCAACTGGAATCAGAAAATGTGTCACTTTCAGCATACATTGAGATCACCCTCTTATTTTTACCTGATTTGCTTCAAAATTCATCAGAATAATGTTAAAACTTGGCACATGTAATCCTTTGAAAATGGGCAGGGAGGAGGGGCTCTATAACGGCACCTTGTAGTGCAGTAAATGTGGAGTGAATTTGACATAGTCCTTTGATGTTTAACCGTTTTAAGTGCCTATTGCCCGCTGTGCACAGTTGCCCTGAAGCCACCGGGGTGGCGGTGCCACCGGGCTTGGGCCCGCCATCGCTGCTCGCAGCTATATTTAGGGGCCAAGCACCGAAGGTGCTTAGGCACCTATTGTTATTGTTGGCGTTCCGTACGCTTATTATTATTCTTCTTCCGTTTCTTCTTCCGCTCTTGAAGTCTATGGCAGCCCATAGAACCGCTTGCGGGAAAGTTGTGAAATTTGGCACACTGTTAGAGGACAGTCTGACCTTTGTCCATAGCAAATTTGGAGTCTCTAACTCAATCCCTCTAGCGCCACCAGCTGTCCAAAGTTGCACTTATGTTTATGTTAATAACTTTTGAACCATAAGGGCTAGAAACAAAATTCTTTTTCCTCTGATTCCTTAGGTCAAGTCGAATCGATTGCACCCTATGACGTCATTTTCCGTCATGAAAATTTTTCCGCCATTTTGAATTTTCTGAAAAACCTACTTTTTCGAACTCCTCCTAGGCCGTTACTCCGATTTTCAAAAAAATGGAACCAGATCATCTTCAGACCATGCTGACAAAAAGTTATGGAATTCAAGTTGATTCCTCAAACCGCTTTCGAAAAACATGTGAACGAATTGTACGTAGTGCTTGCGAAAATAGACATAAGGCTGTATCTCCGCAACGCTTTATCGTATTCAGACCAAACTTGGTACATGTCATCACAAGCATGACCTGAGGCAACATGCATCGTTTCGGCGCAGTGCCACCTAGTGGTGCGGAGATATGAAAAATGGATATTTTTGCTTATAACTTCTGATGGGTTTGTCAAAAAAACAAAAATTTGGACTCGTTGGATTCGGGGCATCATGCCGAGTCGAATGATATCCAATTTTTCCATATTGGCCGTTTTAGCTGTCTGCCATTTTGAATTTTGTGCTAAAATGCTGTATTTTACAAACGCATTAGCGTATCGTTATGAAACTCGGTATGGGTCATCAGAACAATGCCCTGAAGCAGCCTGAGAAGTTTCGGACCAGCGCCACCTTGTGGTCAAAAGTTATAACAAAATTTACAAAAATGCTAATAACTTTTGTCTATATTAACCAATTGTAATGAAACTGGTCTCAGTAGATTCCTTGGGTCATGCTGAGAACAAAGATATCAAATTTGCCATAGTCAGCTGAAATTCCTGTCCGCCATATTGTTTTACTTTAAAAACCTACTTTTTCGAACTCCTCCTAGACCGTTGCTCCGATTTTCACCAAAATTGAACCGTATCATCTTCAGACCATGCCGACAAAAAGTTATGGATTTCAAGTTGATAAGTCAAACCGTTTTCGTATACCAGAGCAAAACATTTGAGATATGATGCAAAAATGACTCTTGAAGCTGTATCTCTGCAATGTTTTATCATATTCAGACCAAACTTGGTACGTGTCATCACAAGCATGACCTGAGGCATCATACAGTGTTTCGGCGCAGCGCCACCTACTGGAGTGGAGATATGAATAATGGCTATTTTTGCTTATAACTTCTGATGGGTTTGACCAAAATTCATAAATTTGGTATGGTTCATCAGGACAATGCCCTGAAGGAGCCTGAGAAGTTTCGGACCAGCACCACCTTGTGGTCAAAAGTTATAACAAAATTTACAAGGCATGATGCAAAAACGACTCTTGACGCTGTATCTCTTCAGTGCTTTGACATATTGACACCAAACTTTGCAAGTGTTATTGTCACCTCACTCTGACCATACGACAACAATTTGGACACAGCGCCACCTATTGGTCGAAAGTGATGAAACAGTAAATCCTCATTTTTGATCATTTTTCAGCTCTTTTACCTAAAATGATCTTAATAGGTCTTTAATTGCTCACTGCTGCTGTTGGTCTGATGCTCACAGCCATGTTGGCTGGCTTCTTGTGCTGTTTTTGTGCTTGGCCCCGTAATTGCTGCTTGCAGCTATATTTATTATTATTATTCTTCTTCTCCAAAGTGAATCGCATTTTAGAGGGCCTAAACGTGCTCGAAAACTCATGAAACTTTGCACACGCGTCAGAAGTGGTGAAAATTTACGTCTGTTATGGGTTTCGGAATTGGGCGTGGCAAAATGGCTCGATAGCGCCATCTAACGTACAGCCCCGCTCGTTACATTACACTATGGCTTTGAAATTCGGTACACACATTTATCAGCCCAGTACCTACAAAAAATTCTCTTGGAGCGAAATCCGAAACCAAACAGGAAGTCAGATATTTTGAATTAATTCACCGTTTTTTGCATTTTCCAGACGTTGTACTTTAACAAACTCCTCCTAGAGATTTAATCAGATCAATGTCATTTTTGGTCAGTCTAATCTAAAGGCCTTTGTGACGTTAAATTGCGAAGATCTAGAGTTTTCACTGAAGGGCGTGTCCGTGGCGGCCTGACAAAGTTTGATGTCTTCGCCATGAAAAAGGAAGTCGTTGTAACTCAGACAAACAATGTCGGATCTGCCCCAAACTTCACGTGTTTTATTAGAGTCCTGACCTGAAGACATCTTCATAACAATATTCAGTTACAGTCATTGCGCCACCTGCAGGCAACAGGAAATGACATGTTTTACACTGTGATTAACTCCTCATGGAAATTTAACCAGATCAACATCATATGTTGTCAGTCTAATCTCAAGACCTTAGCGATGATAAATATCAAAGATCTTGAGTTTTCTGTGAAGGGCGTGTCCGTGGCGGCCTGACAAAATCTGATGTTTCGCCATGAAAGAGGAAACTGTTGTAACTCAGGCATACTATGTCTGATCTGCCCCAAACTTCACATGTGTGATAAGAGTCCTAGCATAAAGACGTCTATATGATAATATTCAGTTAGTCATAGCGCCACCTGCTGGCAACAGGAAGTGGCATGCTTTATACTGTAATTCACTACCAGATCCACATTTCATCATGCCACGAAGTACCAGACATTCTAGAAACACGTTAAATCATGGAACACTTGGCTGAGTGCTAATGTATGCGATTAACGGCACGAAAGAAACAGGAAGTTGTTGTAACTTTTGGATATCTCAAACGGTTTGGCCGTGGCGAGGCAACGAATTTATGGCGAGAAAAGGGAAACAGGAAATGTGTTATAACTTCTGCATACATTGATTGATGTTTATGAAACTTCAGGAGTGTGTTGGTTGTAGTAGTCTGATCACATGGATGTAACTATTGTGAGTCAAAGTTATAGCGCCACCAAATGGCAGCAAGAAGTGTATCACTTTTAAAATGCTTTGAGATCACCCTCTTATTTTTACCTGATTTGCTTCAAACTTCATCAGTGTAATGTCAATACACAGCAGATGTAGACCTATGACAGGATTTTTGATATTTGAAATATTGTTGCCATGGCAACAGGTCAAACTGTAATAATATTCTTGAGTGTTTTTGAGGCTCTTAACATGCTTCAAATTGCATGAAACTCGACACACACATCAATATTGTCAACCAGTAGACATGGACAAAGCCATAGAAATGGGCGTGGTGGAGGGGCTCAGTAGCGCCACCTTTTGACAAAAGTGGGGGGGTTAGTTTTTCCTACAGTCACCAAACTCGGTACACATATTATTCTCATCAAGCCGGACAATTTTCTAATTTACATTCATTAGCTCCGACCAACAGGAAGTCAGCTATTTTGGTTTGAATGTTAATTTTTTGAAAAAACAGGCTATGAATTTTATACTACTACTCCTACAGGGTTTATCCAATTTACACCAAGCTTTTTTAACTTGTTGCTAACACATTGAAGTTGTTTAATTGCAAACGGATTTTGGATATCTCAAACGGTTTGGCCGTGGCGAGGCAACGAATTTATGGCAAGAAAAGGGAAACAAAGTGTTATAACTTCTGCATACATTAATTGATTTTGATGAAACTTTGGCTTAGTCTTCGTTGTACAAGGCTGATCACATGGATTTGACTATTGTGATTCAAAGTCATAGCGCCACCAACTGGAAGCAGAAAATGTGTCACTTTCAGCATACATTGAGATCACCCTCTTATTTTTACCTGATTTGCTTCAAAATTCATCAGAATAATGTTAAAACTTGGCACATGTAATCCTTTGAAAATGGGCAGGGAGGAGGGGCTCTATAGCGGCACCTTGTAGTGCAGTAAATGTGGAGTGAATTTGACATAGTCCTTTGATGTTTAACCGTTTTAAGTGCCTATTGCCCGCTGTGCACAGTTGCCCTGAAGCCACCGGGGTGGCGGTGCCACCGGGCTTGGGCCCGCCATCGCTGCTCGCAGCTATATTTATTAGGGCCCAAGCGAAAATTCGCGCAGGGCCCTCTTGTTCTTCTAAGGATTATTATTATTATTATTATTATTATTTTTTTTTTTTTTTTCCGTCTTCCGGGGCTTTTTGGGGGCCTTAACATGCTCAAAAACTCTTGAAAATTGGCACACACATTGGAATCCGCGGCCATTAGGACGCCGGAGAGGCTGGTACCCGGGCGTGGCAGGGGGGCTCGACAGCGCCCCCTTGAAAAAAGTCTGAAAATTTGGTCCATATATTAAACATGCTTGCACGTATTAGTATGAAACTCGGTACACATATAGACCTCATCGGGCCGAACAACTTTCGTGCTCTAAGTTAATCGCCACGCCAACAGGAAGTCAGCTATTAAGGGTTGTTTGAAAAACGCATGCTCTGGAATTTGATATACTCCTCCTAGACGATTAATCCGATCGCCACCAAACTCGGTCAGCATGAAGTCAAGACACTGATTATTAAAAATTGCCAGGGGATTTTTGATATCTCGAACGGTTTGGCCGTGGCGAGGCAACGAATTTATGGCGAGAAAAAGGAAACAGGAAATGTGTTATAATGTCTTAATACATATATTGATCTTTATGAAACTTCACGAGTGTGTTCGTTATAGGAGTCTGATCACATGGATGTGACTATTGTGAGTCAAAGTTATAGCGCCACCAACTGGCAGCAGGAAGTGTATCACTTTTTGAAATGTTTTGAGATCACCCTCTTATTTTTACCTGATTTGCTTCAAACTTCATCAGTGTAATGTCAATACACAGCAGATGTAGACCTATGACAGGATTTTTGATATTTGAAATATTGTTGCCATGGCAACAGGTCAAACTGTAATAATATTCTTGAGTGTTTTTGAGGCTCTTAACATGCTTCAAATTGCATGAAACTCGACACACACATCAATATTGTCAACCAGTAGACATGGACAAAGCCATAGAAATGGGCGTGGTGGAGGGGCTCAGTAGCGCCACCTTTTGACAAAAGTGGGGGGGTTAGTTTTTCCTACAGTCACCAAACTCGGTACACATATTATTCTCATCAAGCCGGACAATTTTCTAATTTACATTCATTAGCTCCGACCAACAGGAAGTCGGCTATTTTGGTTTGAATGTTAATTTTTTGAAAAAACAGGCTATGAATTTTATACTACTACTCCTACAGGGTTTATCCAATTTACACCAAGCTTTTTTTAACTTGTTGCGAACACATTGAAGTTGTTTAATTGCAAACGAATTTTGGATATCTCAAACGGTTTGGCCGTGGCGAGGCAACGAATTTATGGCGAGAAAAGGGAAACAGGAAATGTGTTATAACTTCTGCATACATTGATTGATGTTTATGAAACTTCAGGAGTGTGTTGGTTGTAGTAGTCTGATCACATGGATGTAACTATTGTGAGTCAAAGTTATAGCGCCACCAAATGACAGCAAGAAGTGTATCACTTTTAAAATGCTTTGAGATCACCCTCTTATTTTTACCTGATTTGCTTCAAACTTCATCAGTGTAATGTCAATACACAGCAGATGTAGACCTATGACAGGATTTTTGATATTTGAAATATTGTTGCCATGGCAACAGGTCAAACTGTAATAATATTCTTGAGTGTTTTTGAGGCTCTTAACATGCTTCAAATTGCATGAAACTCGACACACACATCAATATTGTCAACCAGTAGACATGGACAAAGCCATAGAAATGGGCGTGGTGGAGGGGCTCAGTAGCGCCACCTTTTGACAAAAGTGGGGGGTTAGTTTTTCCTATAGTCACCAAACTCGGTACACACATTATTCTCATCAAGCCGGACAATTTTCTAATTTACATTCATTAGCTCCGACCAACAGGAAGTCAGCTATTTTGGTTTGAATGTTAATTTTTTGAAAAAACAGGCTATGAATTTTATACTACTACTCCTACAGGGTTTATCCAATTTACACCAAGCTTTTTTAACTTGTTGCTAACACATTGAAGTTGTTTAATTGCAAACGGATTTTGGATATCTCAAACGGTTTGGCCGTGGCGAGGCAACGAATTTATGGCAAGAAAAGGGAAACAAAGTGCTATAACTTCTGCATACATTAATTGATTTTGATGAAACTTTGGCTTAGTCTTCGTTGTACAAGGCTGATCACATGGATTTGACTATTGTGATTCAAAGTCATAGCGCCACCAACTGGAAGCAGAAAATGTGTCACTTTCAGCATACATTGACATCACCCTCTTATTTTTACCTGATTTGCTTCAAAATTCATCAGAATAATGTTAAAACTTGGCACATGTAATCCTTTGAAAATGGGCAGGGAGGAGGGGCTCTATAACGGCACCTTGTAGTGCAGTAAATGTGGAGTGAATTTGACATAGTCCTTTGATGTTTAACCGTTTTAAGTGCCTATTGCCCGCTGTGCACAGTTGCCCTGAAGCCACCGGGGTGGCGGTGCCACCGGGCTTGGGCCCGCCATCGCTGCTCGCAGCTATATTTATTATTATTATTATTATTTTTTTATTTTTTTTTATTTTTTTTTTCCGTCTTCCGGGGCTTTTTGGGGGCCTTAACATGCTCAAAAACTCTTGAAAATTGGCACACACATTGGAATCCGCGGCCATTAGGACGCCGGAGAGGCTGGTACCCGGGCGTGGCAGGGGGGCTCGACAGCGCCCCCTTGAAAAAAGTCTGAAAATTTGGTCCATATATTAAACATGCTTGCACGTATTAGTATGAAACTCGGTACACATATAGACCTCATCGGGCCGAACAACTTTCGCGCTCTAAGTTAATCGCCACGCCAACAGGAAGTCAGCTATTAAGGGTTGTTTGAAAAACGCATGCTCTGGAATTTGATATACTCCTCCTAGACGATTAATCCGATCGCCACCAAACTCGGTCAGCATGAAGTCAAGACACTGATGATTAAAAATTGCCAGGGGATTTTTGATATCTCGAACGGTTTGGCCGTGGCGAGGCAATGAATTTATGGCGAGAAAAAGGAAACAGGAAATGTGTTATAACGTCTTAATACATATATTGATCTTTATGAAACTTCACGAGTGTGTTCGTTATAGGAGTCTGATCACATGGATGTGACTATTGTGAGTCAAAGTTATAGCGCCACCAACTGGCAGCAGGAAGTGTATCACTTTTTGAAATGTTTTGAGATCACCCTCTTATTTTTTCCTGATTTGCTTCAAACTTCATCAGTGTAATGTCAATACACAGCAGATGTAGACCTATGACAGGATTTTTGATATTTGAAATATTGTTGCCATGGCAACAGGTCAAACTGTAATAATATTCTTGAGTGTTTTTGAGGCTCTTAACATGCTTCAAATTGCATGAAACTCGACACACACATCAATATTGTCAACCAGTAGACATGGACAAAGCCATAGAAATGGGCGTGGTGGAGGGGCTCAGTAGCGCCACCTTTTGACAAAAGTGGGGGTTAGTTTTTCCTACAGTCACCAAACTCGGTACACATATTATTCTCATCAAGCCGGACAATTTTCTAATTTACATTCATTAGCTCCGACCAACAGGAAGTCAGCTATTTTGGTTTGAATGTTAATTTTTTGAAAAAACAGGCTATGAATTTTATACTACTACTCCTACAGGGTTTATCCAATTTACACCAAGCTTTTTTTAACTTGTTGCGAACACATTGAAGTTGTTTAATTGCAAACGGATTTTGGATATCTCAAACGGTTTGGCCGTGGCGAGGCAACGAATTTATGGCGAGAAAAGGGAAACAGGAAATGTGTTATAACTTCTGCATACATTGATTGATGTTTATGAAACTTCAGGAGTGTGTTGGTTGTAGTAGTCTGATCACATGGATGTAACTATTGTGAGTCAAAGTTATAGCGCCACCAAATGGCAGCAAGAAGTGTATCACTTTTAAAATGCTTTGAGATCACCCTCTTATTTTTACCTGATTTGCTTCAAACTTCATCAGTGTAATGTCAATACACAGCAGATGTAGACCTATGACAGGATTTTTGATATTTGAAATATTGTTGCCATGGCAACAGGTCAAACTGTAATAATATTCTTGAGTGTTTTTGAGGCTCTTAACATGCTTCAAATTGCATGAAACTCGACACACACATCAATATTGTCAACCAGTAGACATGGACAAAGCCATAGAAATGGGCGTGGTGGAGGGGCTCAGTAGCGCCACCTTTTGACAAAAGTGGGGGGGTTAGTTTTTCCTACAGTCACCAAACTCGGTACACATATTGTTCTCATCAAGCCGGACAATTTTCTAATTTACATTCATTAGCTCCGACCAACAGGAAGTCGGCTATTTTGGTTTGAATGTTAATTTTTTGAAAAAACAGGCTATGAATTTTATACTACTACTCCTACAGGGTTTATCCAATTTACACCAAGCTTTTTTTAACTTGTTGCTAACACATTGAAGTTGTTTAATTGCAAACGGATTTTGGATATCTCAAACGGTTTGGCCGTGGCGAGGCAACGAATTTATGGCAAGAAAAGGGAAACAAAGTGTTATAACTTCTGCATACATTAATTGATTTTGATGAAACTTTGGCTTAGTCTTCGTTGTACAAGGCTGATCACATGGATTTGACTATTGTGATTCAAAGTCATAGCGCCACCAACTGGAAGCAGAAAATGTGTCACTTTCAGCATACATTGAGATCACCCTCTTATTTTTACCTGATTTGCTTCAAAATTCATCAGAATAATGTTAAAACTTGGCACATGTAATCCTTTGAAAATGGGCAGGGAGGAGGGGCTCTATAGCGGCACCTTGTAGTGCAGTAAATGTGGAGTGAATTTGACATAGTCCTTTGATGTTTAACCGTTTTAAGTGCCTATTGCCCGCTGTGCACAGTTGCCCTGAAGCCACCGGGGTGGCGGTGCCACCGGGCTTGGGCCCGCCATCGCTGCTCGCAGCTATATTTAGGGCCCAAGCCAATGTAATGGCGAAGGGCCCTTTTGTTTTTCTAAGGAGAATTATTTTTTTTCCGTCATCCGGGGCTTTTTGGGGGCCTTAACATGCTCGAAAACTCTTGAAAATTGGCACACACATTGGAATCTGCGGCCATTAGGATGCTGCAAAGGATGGGACCCGGTTGTGGCAGGAGGGCTCGACAGCGCCCCCTTGAATGGTGTCCGAAAACTTGGTCCATATATCAAACAAGCTTGCATGTATTTGTATGAAACTCTGTACTCATATAGACCTCATCGGGCTGAACAACTTTCATGCTCTAAGTTATTCGCTGGCTCAACAGGAAGTCAGCTATTATGGGTTGTTTGAAAAACGCATGCTCTGGAATTTGATATACTCCTCCTAGGCGATTAATCCGATCACCACCAAACTCGGTCAGAATGAAGTCAAGACATTGAGGATGTAAAATTGCGAGCAGATTTTTGATATCTCAAACAGTTTGGCCGTCGCAAGGCAACGAATTTTTGGTGCAAAAAGGGAAACAGGAAATGTGTTATAATCTCTGCATACATTGATTGATGTTTATGAAACTTCAGCTGTGTGCTCATTGAAGGAAGCCGATCACATGGATGTGACTATTGTGAGTCAAAGTTATAGCGCCATCAACTGGCAGCAGGAAGTGTGTTATTTTCAAAATTCTTTAAGATCACCCTCTATTTTTTACCAAATTTGCTTCAAACTTCATTAGAATAATGTGAAAACATAACGAATGAAGACCTGTAAAAAGATTTTTAATATTTTTCAAACACTGTTGCCATAGCAACAGATCAAACTTCAATATTTGTTTTTGATGTGTTTGAGACACTTAGCATGCTTCAAATTGCATGAAACTCGACTGATATGTCAGGATTGTCATCCAGTAGACAATGGCAAAGCCTCAAAAACGGGCAGGAAGGAGGGCCTCTATAGCGCCACCTTTTGAAAAAAGTGGGGGGTTAGTTTAACCTACAGTCACCAAACTCGGTATACACATTGATCTCATTAAGCTGGACAACTTTCTAATTTAAAGTCATTAGCTCTGACCAACAGGAGGTCTGATATTTTGGTTTGAATGTGAAGTTTTTCACCCTCTCTCTCCCTCTCTGTGGTACCCCCCCTCCACCTCACTCCCTCCTCACTCCCTCAGTCTGACTCTTGTGTGTGTGTGAGAGTGTGTGTGTGTGTGTGTGTGTGTGTGTGTGTGTGTGTGTGTGTGTGTGTGTGTGTGTGTGTGTGTGTGTGTGTGTGTGTGTGTGAGGGTCTCTGTCTGTGTCTCTCTCTGTACTTGTTTTGACTATACTTGTGAGGACCAAATGTCCTCACTTATTTTGTGGAATACTTTCACAACCCACTAGTGAGGACATTTGACTGGTCCTCACTTTTTCAAAACGCTTATAAATAAATCAGCCAAAATATGTTTTTATTTAAATCTAGTGATGGTTACATGTTTCTGTGATGGGTTTAGGAGTAGGGATTCGGTTAGGTGATAGAAAATATCATTGACCCGATTTAAAATCAATGGAAGTTTATGCAATGTCCTCACCAAGACAGAAGTACAAACCTGTGTGTGTATGTGTGTGTGTTTACCCATTTTTTGATGAACTTATAGAAATATTGAACTGCAAGTGATAACTTCACACTCATTTGAAATTGAACCATGACATTATATCACTCTTTGGACAGGACTACTTACAACATACAAGACTTAAATCTTTGTTTTGTTTTGTTTTTACAAAGAAGAGTGTGTGTTTTCTCGAACATGGGTGTTATAGAAAGTCATGTGCTGTGTTTGCCAACATTATGTACAACGCATGTCTTTAAATGAATTATTTATTGATATAATTAAAATTTATTAAAAATCACAATTTAAGTAAATTTCACTTGATTTTATAAAAGTGGCTGTTTAAAATAAACTTGCATAAGTGAGCAGAAAAATCTAGACATGTACTTTACTACTGCCTGAGACTGATATTAAAATCGTCTTTGCAGGTTCTGTGATTTGGCTCTATTAATTAATTTTTTATTTATTGTTTTCATCTTATACCACACATATTGAAATTAAATGAAAGCATGCTTTTGGTGCATACAATTGGTGCACAAACGATAGTTCAGGGAGGTCTAGAAAAACATGAAGAGAAGTGTTAGGATTATACAACATCAGCAATCACAGACATTCACATTAGACTGGATTAGATTTCTCAGAGCACTGTGGAGTTTGAGCAAATAACAGTATATAATTTTTTGCTCTGGAATTTTTATGGAGGTTGTCTGAGAAAAACATAGACATGGCAGATTAGAATGATATTCTGCACTCATTTGAAATTGACTTATGACATTCTATGACATGAAATTCATCTAAATTCATCAAAATCTTATGGATGTGGTTGTTGTGGTTTGTGATCAAATGGGCACCAGCTGCTGCTGTAAATGTGGTGTATTGAAATAACTTTCACAATATCCTTTTATGTTTACCCCCTTTAAATGCGTATTGCCCGCTGTGTACAGTTTCCCTGAAGCCACCGGGTTGGTGATGCAACCGGGCTTGGGCCCGCCATCGCTGCTTGCAGCTATATTTATTATTATTATTTTATTTTTTTTATTTTTATTTTTTTCCGTCTTCCGGGGCTTTTTGGGGGCCTTAACATGCTCAAAAACTCTTGAAAATTGGCACACACATTGGAATCCGCGGCCATTAGGACGCCGGAGAGGCTGGTACCCGGGCGTGGCAGGGGGGCTCGACAGCGCCCCCTTGAAAAAAGTCTGAAAATTTGGTCCATATATTAAACACGCTTGCACGTATTAGTATGAAACTCGGTACACATATAGACCTCATCGGGCCGAACAACTTTCGCGCTCTAAGTTAATCGCCACGCCAACAGGAAGTCAGCTATTAAGGGTTGTTTGAAAAACGCATGCTCTGGAATTTGATATACTCCTCCTAGACGATTAATCCGATCGCCACCAAACTCGGTCAGCATGAAGTCAAGACACTGATGATTAAAAATTGCCAGGGGATTTTTGATATCTCGAACGGTTTGGCCGTGGCGAGGCAACGAATTTATGGCGAGAAAAAGGAAACAGGAAATGTGTTATAACGTCTTAATACATATATTGATCTTTATGAAACTTCACGAGTGTGTTCGTTATAGGAGTCTGATCACATGGATGTGACTATTGTGAGTCAAAGTTATAGCGCCACCAACTGGCAGCAGGAAGTGTATCACTTTTTGAAATGTTTTGAGATCACCCTCTTATTTTTACCTGATTTGCTTCAAACTTCATCAGTGTAATGTCAATACACAGCAGATGTAGACCTATGACAGGATTTTTGATATTTGAAATATTGTTGCCATGGCAACAGGTCAAACTGTAATAATATTCTTGAGTGTTTTTGAGGCTCTTAACATGCTTCAAATTGCATGAAACTCGACACACACATCAATATTGTCAACCAGTAGACATGGACAAAGCCATAGAAATGGGCGTGGTGGAGGGGCTCAGTAGCGCCACCTTTTGACAAAAGTGGGGGGGTTAGTTTTTCCTACAGTCACCAAACTCGGTACACATATTATTCTCATCAAGCCGGACAATTTTCTAATTTACATTCATTAGCTCCGACCAACAGGAAGTCAGCTATTTTGGTTTGAATGTTAATTTTTTGAAAAAACAGGCTATGAATTTTATACTACTACTCCTACAGGGTTTATCCAATTTACACCAAGCTTTTTTAACTTGTTGCGAACACATTGAAGTTGTTTAATTGCAAACGGATTTTGGATATCTCAAACGGTTTGGCCGTGGCGAGGCAACGAATTTATGGCGAGAAAAGGGAAACAGGAAATGTGTTATAACTTCTGCATACATTGATTGATGTTTATGAAACTTCAGGAGTGTGTTGGTTGTAGTAGTCTGATCACATGGATGTAACTATTGTGAGTCAAAGTTATAGCGCCACCAAATGGCAGCAAGAAGTGTATCACTTTTAAAATGCTTTGAGATCACCCTCTTATTTTTACCTGATTTGCTTCAAACTTCATCAGTGTAATGTCAATACACAGCAGATGTAGACCTATGACAGGATTTTTGATATTTGAAATATTGTTGCCATGGCAACAGGTCAAACTGTAATAATATTCTTGAGTGTTTTTGAGGCTCTTAACATGCTTCAAATTGCATGAAACTCGACACACACATCAATATTGTCAACCAGTAGACATGGACAAAGCCATAGAAATGGGCGTGGTGGAGGGGCTCAGTAGCGCCACCTTTTGACAAAAGTGGGGGGTTAGTTTTTCCTACAGTCACCAAACTCGGTACACATATTGTTCTCATCAAGCCGGACAATTTTCTAATTTACATTCATTAGCTCCGACCAACAGGAAGTCGGCTATTTTGGTTTGAATGTTAATTTTTTGAAAAAACAGGCTATGAATTTTATACTACTACTCCTACAGGGTTTATCCAATTTACACCAAGCTTTTTTAACTTGTTGCTAACACATTGAAGTTGTTTAATTGCAAACGGATTTTGGATATCTCAAACGGTTTGGCCGTGGCGAGGCAACGAATTTATGGCAAGAAAAGGGAAACAAAGTGTTATAACTTCTGCATACATTAATTGATTTTGATGAAACTTTGGCTTAGTCTTCGTTGTACAAGGCTGATCACATGGATTTGACTATTGTGATTCAAAGTCATAGCGCCACCAACTGGAAGCAGAAAATGTGTCACTTTCAGCATACATTGAGATCACCCTCTTATTTTTACCTGATTTGCTTCAAAATTCATCAGAATAATGTTAAAACTTGGCACATGTAATCCTTTGAAAATGGGCAGGGAGGAGGGGCTCTATAGCGGCACCTTGTAGTGCAGTAAATGTGGAGTGAATTTGACATAGTCCTTTGATGTTTAACCGTTTTAAGTGCCTATTGCCCGCTGTGCACAGTTGCCCTGAAGCCACCGGGGTGGCGGTGCCACCGGGCTTGGGCCCGCCATCGCTGCTCGCAGCTATATTTATTATTATTTTATTTTTTTTTTTTATTTTTTTTTTTTTTCGTCTTCCGGGGCTTTTTGGGGGCCTTAACATGCTCAAAAACTCTTGAAAATTGGCACACACATTGGAATCCGCGGCCATTAGGACGCCGGAGAGGCTGGTACCCGGGCGTGGCAGGGGGGCTCGACAGCGCCCCCTTGAAAAAAGTCTGAAAATTTGGTCCATATATTAAACACGCTTGCACGTATTAGTATGAAACTCGGTACACATATAGACCTCATCGGGCCGAACAACTTTCGCGCTCTAAGTTAATCGCCACGCCAACAGGAAGTCAGCTATTAAGGGTTGTTTGAAAAACGCATGCTCTGGAATTTGATATACTCCTCCTAGACGATTAATCCGATCGCCACCAAACTCGGTCAGCATGAAGTCAAGACACTGATGATTAAAAATTGCCAGGGGATTTTTGATATCTCGAACGGTTTGGCCGTGGCGAGGCAACGAATTTATGGCGAGAAAAAGGAAACAGGAAATGTGTTATAACGTCTTAATACATATATTGATCTTTATGAAACTTCACGAGTGTGTTCGTTATAGGAGTCTGATCACATGGATGTGACTATTGTGAGTCAAAGTTATAGCGCCACCAACTGGCAGCAGGAAGTGTATCACTTTTTGAAATGTTTTGAGATCACCCTCTTATTTTTACCTGATTTGCTTCAAACTTCATCAGTGTAATGTCAATACACAGCAGATGTAGACCTATGACAGGATTTTTGATATTTGAAATATTGTTGCCATGGCAACAGGTCAAACTGTAATAATATTCTTGAGTGTTTTTGAGGCTCTTAACATGCTTCAAATTGCATGAAACTCGACACACACATCAATATTGTCAACCAGTAGACATGGACAAAGCCATAGAAATGGGCGTGGTGGAGGGGCTCAGTAGCGCCACCTTTTGACAAAAGTGGGGGTTAGTTTTTCCTACAGTCACCAAACTCGGTACACATATTACTCTCATCAAGCCGGACAATTTTCTAATTTACATTCATTAGCTCCGACCAACAGGAAGTCAGCTATTTTGGTTTGAATGTTAATTTTTTGAAAAAACAGGCTATGAATTTTATACTACTACTCCTACAGGGTTTATCCAATTTACACCAAGCTTTTTTTAACTTGTTGCGAACACATTGAAGTTGTTTAATTGCAAACGGATTTTGGATATCTCAAACGGTTTGGCCGTGGCGAGGCAACGAATTTATGGCGAGAAAAGGGAAACAGGAAATGTGTTATAACTTCTGCATACATTGATTGATGTTTATGAAACTTCAGGAGTGTGTTGGTTGTAGTAGTCTGATCACATGGATGTAACTATTGTGAGTCAAAGTTATAGCGCCACCAAATGGCAGCAAGAAGTGTATCACTTTTAAAATGCTTTGAGATCACCCTCTTATTTTTACCTGATTTGCTTCAAACTTCATCAGTGTAATGTCAATACACAGCAGATGTAGACCTATGACAGGATTTTTGATATTTGAAATATTGTTGCCATGGCAACAGGTCAAACTGTAATAATATTCTTGAGTGTTTTTGAGGCTCTTAACATGCTTCAAATTGCATGAAACTCGACACACACATCAATATTGTCAACCAGTAGACATGGACAAAGCCATAGAAATGGGCGTGGTGGAGGGGCTCAGTAGCGCCACCTTTTGACAAAAGTGGGGGGTTAGTTTTTCCTACAGTCACCAAACTCGGTACACATATTATTCTCATCAAGCCGGACAATTTTCTAATTTACATTCATTAGCTCCGACCAACAGGAAGTCAGCTATTTTGGTTTGAATGTTAATTTTTTGAAAAAACAGGCTATGAATTTTATACTACTACTCCTACAGGGTTTATCCAATTTACACCAAGCTTTTTTTAACTTGTTGCGAACACATTGAAGTTGTTTAATTGCAAACGGATTTTGGATATCTCAAACGGTTTGGCCGTGGCGAGGCAACGAATTTATGGCGAGAAAAGGGAAACAGGAAATGTGTTATAACTTCTGCATACATTGATTGATGTTTATGAAACTTCAGGAGTGCGTTGGTTGTAGTAGTCTGATCACATGGATGTAACTATTGTGAGTCAAAGTTATAGCGCCACCAAATGGCAGCAAGAAGTGTATCACTTTTAAAATGCTTTGAGATCACCCTCTTATTTTTACCTGATTTGCTTCAAACTTCATCAGTGTAATGTCAATACACAGCAGATGTAGACCTATGACAGGATTTTTGATATTTGAAATATTGTTGCCATGGCAACAGGTCAAACTGTAATAATATTCTTGAGTGTTTTTGAGGCTCTTAACATGCTTCAAATTGCATGAAACTCGACACACACATCAATATTGTCAACCAGTAGACATGGACAAAGCCATAGAAATGGGCGTGGTGGAGGGGCTCAGTAGCGCCACCTTTTGACAAAAGTGGGGGGTTAGTTTTTCCTACAGTCACCAAACTCGGTACACATATTATTCTCATCAAGCCGGACAATTTTCTAATTTACATTCATTAGCTCCGACCAACAGGAAGTCAGCTATTTTGGTTTGAATGTTAATTTTTTGAAAAAACAGGCTATGAATTTTATACTACTACTCCTACAGGGTTTATCCAATTTACACCAAGCTTTTTTTAACTTGTTGCGAACACATTGAAGTTGTTTAATTGCAAACGGATTTTGGATATCTCAAACGGTTTGGCCGTGGCGAGGCAACGAATTTATGGCGAGAAAAGGGAAACAGGAAATGTGTTATAACTTCTGCATACATTGATTGATGTTTATGAAACTTCAGGAGTGTGTTGGTTGTAGTAGTCTGATCACATGGATGTAACTATTGTGAGTCAAAGTTATAGCGCCACCAAATGGCAGCAAGAAGTGTATCACTTTTAAAATGCTTTGAGATCACCCTCTTATTTTTACCTGATTTGCTTCAAACTTCATCAGTGTAATGTCAATACACAGCAGATGTAGACCTATGACAGGATTTTTGATATTTGAAATATTGTTGCCATGGCAACAGGTCAAACTGTAATAATATTCTTGAGTGTTTTTGAGGCTCTTAACATGCTTCAAATTGCATGAAACTCGACACACACATCAATATTGTCAACCAGTAGACATGGACAAAGCCATAGAAATGGGCGTGGTGGAGGGGCTCAGTAGCGCCACCTTTTGACAAAAGTGGGGGGTTAGTTTTTCCTACAGTCACCAAACTCGGTACACATATTGTTCTCATCAAGCCGGACAATTTTCTAATTTACATTCATTAGCTCCGACCAACAGGAAGTCGGCTATTTTGGTTTGAATGTTAATTTTTTGAAAAAACAGGCTATGAATTTTATACTACTACTCCTACAGGGTTTATCCAATTTACACCAAGCTTTTTTTAACTTGTTGCTAACACATTGAAGTTGTTTAATTGCAAACGGATTTTGGATATCTCAAACGGTTTGGCCGTGGCGAGGCAACGAATTTATGGCAAGAAAAGGGAAACAAAGTGTTATAACTTCTGCATACATTAATTGATTTTGATGAAACTTTGGCTTAGTCTTCGTTGTACAAGGCTGATCACATGGATTTGACTATTGTGATTCAAAGTCATAGCGCCACCAACTGGAAGCAGAAAATGTGTCACTTTCAGCATACATTGAGATCACCCTCTTATTTTTACCTGATTTGCTTCAAAATTCATCAGAATAATGTTAAAACTTGGCACATGTAATCCTTTGAAAATGGGCAGGGAGGAGGGGCTCTATAGCGGCACCTTGTAGTGCAGTAAATGTGGAGTGAATTTGACATAGTCCTTTGATGTTTAACCGTTTTAAGTGCCTATTGCCCGCTGTGCACAGTTGCCCTGAAGCCACCGGGGTGGCGGTGCCACCGGGCTTGGGCCCGCCATCGCTGCTCGCAGCTATATTTATTATTATTTTATTTTTTTTTTTTTTTTTTTTTTCCGTCTTCCGGGGCTTTTTGGGGGCCTTAACATGCTCAAAAACTCTTGAAAATTGGCACACACATTGGAATCCGCGGCCATTAGGACGCCGGAGAGGCTGGTACCCGGGCGTGGCAGGGGGGCTCGACAGCGCCCCCTTGAAAAAAGTCTGAAAATTTGGTCCATATATTAAACACGCTTGCACGTATTAGTATGAAACTCGGTACACATATAGACCTCATCGGGCCGAACAACTTTCGCGCTCTAAGTTAATCGCCACGCCAACAGGAAGTCAGCTATTAAGGGTTGTTTGAAAAACGCATGCTCTGGAATTTGATATACTCCTCCTAGACGATTAATCCGATCGCCACCAAACTCGGTCAGCATGAAGTCAAGACACTGATGATTAAAAATTGCCAGGGGATTTTTGATATCTCGAACGGTTTGGCCGTGGCGAGGCAACGAATTTATGGCGAGAAAAAGGAAACAGGAAATGTGTTATAACGTCTTAATACATATATTGATCTTTATGAAACTTCACGAGTGTGTTCGTTATAGGAGTCTGATCACATGGATGTGACTATTGTGAGTCAAAGTTATAGCGCCACCAACTGGCAGCAGGAAGTGTATCACTTTTTGAAATGTTTTGAGATCACCCTCTTATTTTTACCTGATTTGCTTCAAACTTCATCAGTGTAATGTCAATACACAGCAGATGTAGACCTATGACAGGATTTTTGATATTTGAAATATTGTTGCCATGGCAACAGGTCAAACTGTAATAATATTCTTGAGTGTTTTTGAGGCTCTTAACATGCTTCAAATTGCATGAAACTCGACACACACATCAATATTGTCAACCAGTAGACATGGACAAAGCCATAGAAATGGGCGTGGTGGAGGGGCTCAGTAGCGCCACCTTTTGACAAAAGTGGGGGTTAGTTTTTCCTACAGTCACCAAACTCGGTACACATATTACTCTCATCAAGCCGGACAATTTTCTAATTTACATTCATTAGCTCCGACCAACAGGAAGTCAGCTATTTTGGTTTGAATGTTAATTTTTTGAAAAAACAGGCTATGAATTTTATACTACTACTCCTACAGGGTTTATCCAATTTACACCAAGCTTTTTTTAACTTGTTGCGAACACATTGAAGTTGTTTAATTGCAAACGGATTTTGGATATCTCAAACGGTTTGGCCGTGGCGAGGCAACGAATTTATGGCGAGAAAAGGGAAACAGGAAATGTGTTATAACTTCTGCATACATTGATTGATGTTTATGAAACTTCAGGAGTGTGTTGGTTGTAGTAGTCTGATCACATGGATGTAACTATTGTGAGTCAAAGTTATAGCGCCACCAAATGGCAGCAAGAAGTGTATCACTTTTAAAATGCTTTGAGATCACCCTCTTATTTTTACCTGATTTGCTTCAAACTTCATCAGTGTAATGTCAATACACAGCAGATGTAGACCTATGACAGGATTTTTGATATTTGAAATATTGTTGCCATGGCAACAGGTCAAACTGTAATAATATTCTTGAGTGTTTTTGAGGCTCTTAACATGCTTCAAATTGCATGAAACTCGACACACACATCAATATTGTCAACCAGTAGACATGGACAAAGCCATAGAAATGGGCGTGGTGGAGGGGCTCAGTAGCGCCACCTTTTGACAAAAGTGGGGGGGTTAGTTTTTCCTACAGTCACCAAACTCGGTACACATATTATTCTCATCAAGCCGGACAATTTTCTAATTTACATTCATTAGCTCCGACCAACAGGAAGTCAGCTATTTTGGTTTGAATGTTAATTTTTTGAAAAAACAGGCTATGAATTTTATACTACTACTCCTACAGGGTTTATCCAATTTACACCAAGCTTTTTTTAACTTGTTGCGAACACATTGAAGTTGTTTAATTGCAAACGGATTTTGGATATCTCAAACGGTTTGGCCGTGGCGAGGCAACGAATTTATGGCGAGAAAAGGGAAACAGGAAATGTGTTATAACTTCTGCATACATTGATTGATGTTTATGAAACTTCAGGAGTGCGTTGGTTGTAGTAGTCTGATCACATGGATGTAACTATTGTGAGTCAAAGTTATAGCGCCACCAAATGGCAGCAAGAAGTGTATCACTTTTAAAATGCTTTGAGATCACCCTCTTATTTTTACCTGATTTGCTTCAAACTTCATCAGTGTAATGTCAATACACAGCAGATGTAGACCTATGACAGGATTTTTGATATTTGAAATATTGTTGCCATGGCAACAGGTCAAACTGTAATAATATTCTTGAGTGTTTTTGAGGCTCTTAACATGCTTCAAATTGCATGAAACTCGACACACACATCAATATTGTCAACCAGTAGACATGGACAAAGCCATAGAAATGGGCGTGGTGGAGGGGCTCAGTAGCGCCACCTTTTGACAAAAGTGGGGGTTAGTTTTTCCTACAGTCACCAAACTCGGTACACATATTATTCTCATCAAGCCGGACAATTTTCTAATTTACATTCATTAGCTCCGACCAACAGGAAGTCAGCTATTTTGGTTTGAATGTTAATTTTTTGAAAAAACAGGCTATGAATTTTATACTACTACTCCTACAGGGTTTATCCAATTTACACCAAGCTTTTTTTAACTTGTTGCGAACACATTGAAGTTGTTTAATTGCAAACGGATTTTGGATATCTCAAACGGTTTGGCCGTGGCGAGGCAACGAATTTATGGCGAGAAAAGGGAAACAGGAAATGTGTTATAACTTCTGCATACATTGATTGATGTTTATGAAACTTCAGGAGTGTGTTAGTTGTAGTAGTCTGATCACATGGATGTAACTATTGTGAGTCAAAGTTATAGCGCCACCAAATGGCAGCAAGAAGTGTATCACTTTTAAAATGCTTTGAGATCACCCTCTTATTTTTACCTGATTTGCTTCAAACTTCATCAGTGTAATGTCAATACACAGCAGATGTAGACCTATGACAGGATTTTTGATATTTGAAATATTGTTGCCATGGCAACAGGTCAAACTGTAATAATATTCTTGAGTGTTTTTGAGGCTCTTAACATGCTTCAAATTGCATGAAACTCGACACACACATCAATATTGTCAACCAGTAGACATGGACAAAGCCATAGAAATGGGCGTGGTGGAGGGGCTCAGTAGCGCCACCTTTTGACAAAAGTGGGGGGGTTAGTTTTTCCTACAGTCACCAAACTCGGTACACATATTGTTCTCATCAAGCCGGACAATTTTCTAATTTACATTCATTAGCTCCGACCAACAGGAAGTCGGCTATTTTGGTTTGAATGTTAATTTTTTGAAAAAACAGGCTATGAATTTTATACTACTACTCCTACAGGGTTTATCCAATTTACACCAAGCTTTTTTTAACTTGTTGCTAACACATTGAAGTTGTTTAATTGCAAACGGATTTTGGATATCTCAAACGGTTTGGCCGTGGCGAGGCAACGAATTTATGGCAAGAAAAGGGAAACAAAGTGTTATAACTTCTGCATACATTAATTGATTTTGATGAAACTTTGGCTTAGTCTTCGTTGTACAAGGCTGATCACATGGATTTGACTATTGTGATTCAAAGTCATAGCGCCACCAACTGGAAGCAGAAAATGTGTCACTTTCAGCATACATTGAGATCACCCTCTTATTTTTACCTGATTTGCTTCAAAATTCATCAGAATAATGTTAAAACTTGGCACATGTAATCCTTTGAAAATGGGCAGGGAGGAGGGGCTCTATAGCGGCACCTTGTAGTGCAGTAAATGTGGAGTGAATTTGACATAGTCCTTTGATGTTTAACCGTTTTAAGTGCCTATTGCCCGCTGTGCACAGTTGCCCTGAAGCCACCGGGGTGGCGGTGCCACCGGGCTTGGGCCCGCCATCGCTGCTCGCAGCTATATTTATTATTATTTTTTTTTATTTTTTTTATTTTTTTTTTTCCGTCTTCCGGGGCTTTTTGGGGGCCTTAACATGCTCAAAAACTCTTGAAAATTGGCACACACATTGGAATCCGCGGCCATTAGGACGCCGGAGAGGCTGGTACCCGGGCGTGGCAGGGGGGCTCGACAGCGCCCCCTTGAAAAAAGTCTGAAAATTTGGTCCATATATTAAACACGCTTGCACGTATTAGTATGAAACTCGGTACACATATAGACCTCATCGGGCCGAACAACTTTCGCGCTCTAAGTTAATCGCCACGCCAACAGGAAGTCAGCTATTAAGGGTTGTTTGAAAAACGCATGCTCTGGAATTTGATATACTCCTCCTAGACGATTAATCCGATCGCCACCAAACTCGGTCAGCATGAAGTCAAGACACTGATGATTAAAAATTGCCAGGGGATTTTTGATATCTCGAACGGTTTGGCCGTGGCGAGGCAACGAATTTATGGCGAGAAAAAGGAAACAGGAAATGTGTTATAACGTCTTAATACATATATTGATCTTTATGAAACTTCACGAGTGTGTTCGTTATAGGAGTCTGATCACATGGATGTGACTATTGTGAGTCAAAGTTATAGCGCCACCAACTGGCAGCAGGAAGTGTATCACTTTTTGAAATGTTTTGAGATCACCCTCTTATTTTTACCTGATTTGCTTCAAACTTCATCAGTGTAATGTCAATACACAGCAGATGTAGACCTATGACAGGATTTTTGATATTTGAAATATTGTTGCCATGGCAACAGGTCAAACTGTAATAATATTCTTGAGTGGTTTTGAGGCTCTTAACATGCTTCAAATTGCATGAAACTCGACACACATCAATATTGTCAACCAGTAGACATGGACAAAGCCATAGAAATGGGCGTGGTGGAGGGGCTCAGTAGCGCCACCTTTTGACAAAAGTGGGGGGGTTAGTTTTTCCTACAGTCACCAAACTCGGTACACATATTACTCTCATCAAGCCGGACAATTTTCTAATTTACATTCATTAGCTCCGACCAACAGGAAGTCAGCTATTTTGGTTTGAATGTTAATTTTTTGAAAAAACAGGCTATGAATTTTATACTACTACTCCTACAGGGTTTATCCAATTTACACCAAGCTTTTTTAACTTGTTGCGAACACATTGAAGTTGTTTACTTGCAAACGGATTTTGGATATCTCAAACGGTTTGGCCGTGGCGAGGCAACGAATTTATGGCGAGAAAAGGGAAACAGGAAATGTGTTATAACTTCTGCATACATTGATTGATGTTTATGAAACTTCAGGAGTGTGTTAGTTGTAGTAGTCTGATCACATGGATGTAACTATTGTGAGTCAAAGTTATAGCGCCACCAAATGGCAGCAAGAAGTGTATCACTTTTAAAATGCTTTGAGATCACCCTCTTATTTTTACCTGATTTGCTTCAAACTTCATCAGTGTAATGTCAATACACAGCAGATGTAGACCTATGACAGGATTTTTGATATTTGAAATATTGTTGCCATGGCAACAGGTCAAACTGTAATAATATTCTTGAGTGTTTTTGAGGCTCTTAACATGCTTCAAATTGCATGAAACTCGACACACACATCAATATTGTCAACCAGTAGACATGGACAAAGCCATAGAAATGGGCGTGGTGGAGGGGCTCAGTAGCGCCACCTTTTGACAAAAGTGGGGGTTAGTTTTTCCTACAGTCACCAAACTCGGTACACATATTATTCTCATCAAGCCGGACAATTTTCTAATTTACATTCATTAGCTCCGACCAACAGGAAGTCAGCTATTTTGGTTTGAATGTTAATTTTTTGAAAAAACAGGCTATGAATTTTATACTACTACTCCTACAGGGTTTATCCAATTTACACCAAGCTTTTTTTAACTTGTTGCTAACACATTGAAGTTGTTTAATTGCAAACGGATTTTGGATATCTCAAACGGTTTGGCCGTGGCGAGGCAACGAATTTATGGCAAGAAAAGGGAAACAAAGTGTTATAACTTCTGCATACATTAATTGATTTTGATGAAACTTTGGCTTAGTCTTCGTTGTACAAGGCTGATCACATGGATTGGACTATTGTGATTCAAAGTCATAGCGCCACCAACTGGAAGCAGAAAATGTGTCACTTTCAGCATACATTGAGATCACCCTCTTATTTTTACCTGATTTGCTTCAAAATTCATCAGAATAATGTTAAAACTTGGCACATGTAATCCTTTGAAAATGGGCAGGGAGGAGGGGCTCTATAACGGCACCTTGTAGTGCAGTAAATGTGGAGTGAATTTGACATAGCCCTTTGATGTTTAACCGTTTTAAGTGCCTATTGCCCGCTGTGCGCAGTTGCCCTGAAGCCACCGGGGTGGCGGTGCCACCGGGCTTGGGCCCGCCATCGCTGCTCGCAGCTATATTTATTATTATTTTTTTTTTTTTTTTTTTTTTTTTACGTCTTCCGGGGCTTTTTGGGGGCCTTAACATGCTCAAAAACTCTTGAAAATTGGCACACACATTGGAATCCGCGGCCATTAGGACGCCGGAGAGGCTGGTACCCGGGCGTGGCAGGGGGGCTCGACAGCGCCCCCTTGAAAAAAGTCTGAAAATTTGGTCCATATATTAAACATGCTTGCACGTATTAGTATGAAACTCGGTACACATATAGACCTCATCGGGCCGAACAACTTTCGCGCTCTAAGTTAATCGCCACGCCAACAGAAAGTCAGCTATTAAGGGTTGTTTGAAAAACGCATGCTCTGGAATTTGATATACTCCTCCTAGACGATTAATCCGATCGCCACCAAACTCGGTCAGCATGAAGTCAAGACACTGATGATTAAAAATTGCCAGGGGATTTTTGATATCTCGAACGGTTTGGCCGTGGCGAGGCAACGAATTTATGGCGAGAAAAAGGAAACAGGAAATGTGTTATAACGTCTTAATACATATATTGATCTTTATGAAACTTCACGAGTGTGTTCGTTATAGGAGTCTGATCACATGGATGTGACTATTGTGAGTCAAAGTTATAGCGCCACCAACTGGCAGCAGGAAGTGTATCACTTTTTGAAATGTTTTGAGATCACCCTCTTATTTTTACCTGATTTGCTTCAAACTTCATCAGTGTAATGTCAATACACAGCAGATGTAGACCTATGACAGGATTTTTGATATTTGAAATATTGTTACCATGGCAACAGGTCAAACTGTAATAATATTCTTGAGTGTTTTTGAGGCTCTTAACATGCTTCAAATTGCATGAAACTCGACACACACATCAATATTGTCAACCAGTAGACATGGACAAAGCCATAGAAATGGGCGTGGTGGAGGGGCTCAGTAGCGCCACCTTTTGACAAAAGTGGGGGTTAGTTTTTCCTACAGTCACCAAACTCGGTACACATATTATTCTCATCAAGCCGGACAATTTTCTAATTTACATTCATTAGCTCCGACCAACAGGAAGTCAGCTATTTTGGTTTGAATGTTAATTTTTTGAAAAAACAGGCTATGAATTTTATACTACTACTCCTACAGGGTTTATCCAATTTACACCAAGCTTTTTTTAACTTGTTGCGAACACATTGAAGTTGTTTAATTGCAAACGGATTTTGGATATCTCAAACGGTTTGGCCGTGGCGAGGCAACGAATTTATGGCGAGAAAAGGGAAACAGGAAATGTGTTATAACGTCTGCATACATATATTGATCTTTATGAAACTTCACGAGTGTGTTGGTTGTAGTAGTCTGATCACATGGATGTAACTATTGTGAGTCAAAGTTATAGCGCCACCAAATGGCAGCAAGAAGTGTATCACTTTTAAAATGCTTTGAGATCACCCTCTTATTTTTACCTGATTTGCTTCAAACTTCATCAGTGTAATGTCAATACACAGCAGATGTAGACCTATGACAGGATTTTTGATATTTGAAATATTGTTGCCATGGCAACAGGTCAAACTGTAATAATATTCTTGAGTGTTTTTGAGGCTCTTAACATGCTTCAAATTGCATGAAACTCGACACACACATCAATATTGTCAACCAGTAGACATGGACAAAGCCATAGAAATGGGCGTAGTGGAGGGGCTCAGTAGCGCCACCTTTTGACAAAAGTGGGGGGGTTAGTTTTTCCTACAGTCACCAAACTCGGTACACATATTATTCTCATCAAGCCGGACAATTTTCTAATTTACATTCATTAGCTCCGACCAACAGGAAGTCAGCTATTTTGGTTTGAATGTTAATTTTTTGAAAAAACAGGCTATGAATTTTATACTACTACTCCTACAGGGTTTATCCAATTTACACCAAGCTTTTTTTAACTTGTTGCTAACACATTGAAGTTGTTTAATTGCAAACGGATTTTGGATATCTCAAACGGTTTGGCCGTGGCGAGGCAACGAATTTATGGCAAGAAAAGGGAAACAAAGTGTTATAACTTCTGCATACATTAATTGATTTTGATGAAACTTTGGCTTAGTCTTTGTTGTAGAAGGCTAATCACATGGATTTGACTATTGTGATTCAAAGTCATAGCGCCACCAACTGGAAGCAGAAAATGTGTCACTTTCAGCATACATTGAGATCACCCTCTTATTTTTACCTGATTTGCTTCAAAATTCATCAGAATAATGTTAAAACTTGGCACATGTAATCCTTTGAAAATGGGCAGGGAGGAGGGGCTCTATAACGGCACCTTGTAGTGCAGTAAATGTGGAGTGAATTTGACATAGTCCTTTGATGTTTAACCGTTTTAAGTGCCTATTGCCCGCTGTGCACAGTTGCCCTGAAGCCACCGGGGTGGCGGTGCCACCGGGCTTGGGCCCGCCATCGCTGCTCGCAGCTATATTTAGGGGCCAAGCACCGAAGGTGCTTAGGCACCTATTGTTATTGTTGGCGTTCCGTACGCTTATTATTATTCTTCTTCCGTTTCTTCTTCCGCTCTTGAAGTCTATGGCAGCCCATAGAACCGCTTGCGGGAAAGTTGTGAAATTTGGCACACTGTTAGAGGACAGTCTGACCTTTGTCCATAGCAAATTTGGAGTCTCTAACTCAATCCCTCTAGCGCCACCAGCTGTCCAAAGTTGCACTTATGTTTATGTTAATAACTTTTGAACCATAAGGGCTAGAAACAAAATTCTTTTTCCTCTGATTCCTTAGGTCAAGTCGAATCGATTGCACCCTATGACGTCATTTTCCGTCATGAAAATTTTTCCGCCATTTTGAATTTTCTGAAAAACCTACTTTTTCGAACTCCTCCTAGGCCGTTACTCCGATTTTCAAAAAATGGAACCAGATCATCTTCAGACCATGCTGACAAAAAGTTATGGAATTCAAGTTGATTCCTCAAACCGCTTTCGAAAAACATGTGAACGAATTGTACGTAGTGCTTGCGAAAATAGACATAAGGCTGTATCTCCGCAACGCTTTATCGTATTCAGACCAAACTTGGTACATGTCATCACAAGCATGACCTGAGGCAACATGCATCGTTTCGGCGCAGTGCCACCTAGTGGTGCGGAGATATGAAAAATGGATATTTTTGCTTATAACTTCTGATGGGTTTGTCAAAAAAACAAAAATTTGGACTCGTTGGATTCGGGGCATCATGCCGAGTCGAATGATATCCAATTTTTCCATATTGGCCGTTTTAGCTGTCGGCCATTTTGAATTTTGTGCTAAAATGCTGTATTTTACAAACGCATTAGCGTATCGTTATGAAACTCGGTATGGGTCATCAGAACAATGCCCTGAAGCAGCCTGAGAAGTTTCGGACCAGCGCCACCTTGTGGTCAAAAGTTATAACAAAATTTACAAAAATGCTAATAACTTTTGTCTATATTAACCAATTGTAATGAAACTGGTCTCAGTAGATTCCTTGGGTCATGCTGAGAACAAAGATATCAAATTTGCCATAGTCAGCTGAAATTCCTGTCCGCCATATTGTTTTACTTTAAAAACCTACTTTTTCGAACTCCTCCTAGACCGTTGCTCCGATTTTCACCAAAATTGAACCGTATCATCTTCAGACCATGCCGACAAAAAGTTATGGATTTCAAGTTGATAAGTCAAACCGTTTTCGTATACCAGAGCAAAACATTTGAGATATGATGCAAAAATGACTCTTGAAGCTGTATCTCTGCAATGTTTTATCATATTCAGACCAAACTTGGTACGTGTCATCACAAGCATGACCTGAGGCATCATACAGTGTTTCGGCGCAGCGCCACCTACTGGAGTGGAGATATGAATAATGGCTATTTTTGCTTATAACTTCTGATGGGTTTGACCAAAATTCATAAATTTGGTATGGTTCATCAGGACAATGCCCTGAAGGAGCCTGAGAAGTTTCGGACCAGCACCACCTTGTGGTCAAAAGTTATAACAAAATTTACAAGGCATGATGCAAAAACGACTCTTGACGCTGTATCTCTTCAGTGCTTTGACATATTGACACCAAACTTTGCAAGTGTTATTGTCACCTCACTCTGACCATACGACAACAATTTGGACACAGCGCCACCTATTGGTCGAAAGTGATGAAACAGTAAATCCTCATTTTTGATCATTTTTCAGCTCTTTTACCTAAAATGATCTTAATAGGTCTTTAATTGCTCACTGCTGCTGTTGGTCTGATGCTCACAGCCATGTTGGCTGGCTTCTTGTGCTGTTTTTGTGCTTGGCCCCGTAATTGCTGCTTGCAGCTATATTTAGGGGCCAAGCACCGAAGGTGCTTAGGCACCTATTGTTATTGTTGGCGTTCCGTACGCTTATTATTAGGGGCCAAGCACCGAAGGTGCTTAGGCACCTATTGTTATTGTTGGCGTTCCGTACGCTTATTATTCTTCTTCTTCTTCTTCCGCTCTTGAAGTCTATGGCAGCCCATAGAACCGCTTGCGGGAAAGTTGTGAAATTTGGCACACAGTTAGAGGACAGAATGACCTTTGTCCATAGCAAATTTGGAGTCTCTAACTCAATCCCTCTAGCGCCACCAGCTGTCCAAATTTGCACTTATGTTTATGCTAATAACTTTTGAACCATAAGGGCTAGAAACAAAATTCTTTTTTCCTATGATTCCTTGGGTCAAGACGAATCGATTGCATCATATGACGTCATTTTCCGTCATGAAAATTTTTCCGCCATTTTGAATTTTCTGAAAAACCTACTTTTTCGAACTCCTCCTAGGCCGTTAGTCCGATTTTCATGAAAATTAAACCAGATCATCTTCAGACCATGGTGACAAAAAGTTATGGAATTCAAGTCGATTGCTCAAACCGTTTTCGAAAAACACACGAACGAATTGTACGTAGCGCTTGCGAAAATAGAAGTAAGGCTGTATCTCTGCAACACTTTATCATATTCAGACCAAACTTGATACATGTCTTCACAAGCATGACCTGAGGCACCATGCAGTGTTTCGGCTCAGCGCCACCTACTGGTGCGGAGATATGAAAAATGGATATTTTTGCTTATAACTTCTGATGGGTTTGTCCAAAAATCATAAATTTGGTCTTGTTGGATTCGGGGTATCATGCCGAGTCAAATGATATCCAATTTTCCCATATCGGACATTTTGGCCATCGGCTATTTTGAATTTCGTGCTAAAATGCTGTATTTTACGAACGCATTAGCGTATCGTTACGAAACTCGGTATGGGTCCCCAGCACAATACCCTGAAGGAGCCTGAGAAGTTTCAGCACTGCGCCACCTTGTGGTCAAAAGTTATAACAAAATTTACAGAAATGCTAATAACTTTTGAGTATATTAACCGATTGTAATGAAACTGTTTTCAGTAGATTCCTTGGGTCATGCTGAGAACATAGATATCAAACTTTCCATAGTCAGCTGAACTTCCTGTCCGCTGTATTGTTTTTCTTTAAAAACCTACTTTTTCGAACTCCTCCTAGACCGTTGCTCCGATTTTCACCAAAATTGAACCGTATCATCTTCAGACCATGCTGACAAAAAGTTATGGATTTCAAGTCGATAAGTCAAACCGTTTTCGCATACCAGAGCAACGAATTTGAGGCATGATGCAAAAATGACTCTTGAAGCTGTATCTCTGCTATGCTTTATCATATTCAGACCAAACTTGGTATGTGTCATCACAAGCATGACCTGAGGCATCATACAATGTTTCAGCACAGCGCCACCTACTGGAGTGGAGATATGAAAAATGGCTGTTTTTGCTTATAACTTCTGATGAGTTTGACCAAAATTCACAAATTTGGTATGGTTCATCAGGACAATGCCCTGAAGGAGCCTGAGAAGTTTCGGACCAGCACCACCTTGTGGTCAAAAGTTATAACAAAATTTACAAAAATGCTAATAACTTTTGTCTATATTAACCAATTGTAATGAAACTGGTCTCAGTAGATTCCTTGGGTCATGCTGAGAACAAAGATATCAAATTTGCCATAGTCAGCTGAAATTCCTGTCCGCCATATTGTTTTACTTTAAAAACCTACTTTTTCGAACTCCTCCTAGACCGTTGCTCCGATTTTCACCAAAATTGAACCGTATCATCTTCAGACCATGCCGACAAAAAGTTATGGATTTCAAGTTGATAAGTCAAACCGTTTTCGTATACCAGAGCAAAACATTTGAGATATGATGCAAAAATGACTCTTGAAGCTGTATCTCTGCAATGCTTTATCATATTCAGACCAAACTTGGTACGTGTCATCACAAGCATGACCTGAGGCATCATACAGTGTTTCGGCGCAGCGCCACCTACTGGAGTGGAGATATGAATAATGGCTATTTTTGCTTATAACTTCTGATGGGTTTGACCAAAATTCATAAATTTGGTATGGGTCATCAGGACAATGCCCTGAAGGAGCCTGAGAAGTTTCGGACCAGCGCCACCTTGTGGTCAAAAGTTATAACAAAATTGACAAAAATGCTAATAACTTTTTTTCTAATTGCTCACTGCTGCTGTTGGTCTGATGCTCCCAGCCATGTTGGCTGGCTTCTTCTGCCGTTTTTGTGCTTGGCCCCGTAATTGCTGCTTGCAGCTATATTTATTCTTCTTCTTCTTCCGCTCTTGAAGTCTATGGCAGCCCATAGAACCGCTGGCGGGAAAGTTGTGAAATTTGGCACACAGTCAGAGGACAGTCTGACCTTTGTCCATAGCAAATTTGGAGTCTCTAACTCAATCCCTCTAGCGCCACCAGCTGTCCAAAGTTGCACTTATGTTTATGTTAATAACTTTTGAACCATAAGGGCTAGAAACACAATTCTTTTTTCCTCTTATTCCTTGGCTCAAGACGAATCGAACGCACCATATGACGTCATTTTCCGTCATGAAAATTTTTCCGCCATTTTGAATTTTCTGAAAAACTTACTTTTTCGAACTCCTCCTAGGCCGTTACTCCGATTTTCATGAAAATTGAATCAGATCATCTTCAGACCATGCTGACAAAAAGTTATGGAATTCAAGTTGATTCCTCAAACCGTTTTCGAAAAACTAACGAACGAATTGTACGTAGTGCTTGCGAAAACAGAAGTAAGGCTGTATCTCCGCAACGCTTTATCGTATTCAGACCAAACTTGGTACATGTCATCACAAGCATGACCTGAGGTACCATGCAGTGTTTCGGCGCAGCGCCACCTACTGGTGCGGAGATATGAAAAATGGGTATTTTTGCTTATAACTTCTGATGGGTTTGTCCAAAAATCATAAATTTGGTCTCGTTGGATTCGGGGAATCATGCCGAGTCGAATGATATCCAATTTTCCCAATTCGGCCATTTTGGCCGTCGGCCATTTTGAATTTTGTGCTAAAATGCTGTATTTTACGAACGCATTAACGTATCTTTACAAAACTTGGTATGGGTCATCAGCACAATGCCCTGAAGGAGACTGAGAAGTTTCGGCACAGCGCCATCTTGTGGTCAAAAGTTAAAACAAAATGTTACAAAAATGCTAATAACCTTTGACTGTATTCACCTATTGTAATGTCACTGGTCACAGTGGATTCCTTGGGTCATGCTGAGAACATAGATATCAAATTTTCCATAGTCAGCTGAACGTCCTGTCCGCCATATTGTTTTTCTTTAAAAACCTACTTTTTCGAACTCCTCCTAGACCGTTGCTCCGATTGTCACCAAAATTGAACCGTATCATCGTCAGACCATGCTGACAAAAAGTTATGGATTTCAAGTCGATACGTCAAATCGTTTTCATATACTGGAGCAACGAATTTGAGTCATGATGCAAAACCCACTCCTGAAGCTGTATCTCTGCACTGCTTTATCATATTTAGACCAAACTTGGTACATGTCATCACAAGCATGACCTGAGGCATCATGCAGTGTTTCGGCGCAGTGCCACCTACTGGAGTGGAGATATGAAAAATGGCTATTTTTGCTTTTAACTTCTAATGGGTTTGACAAAAATTCATAAATTTGGTCTCTTTAGATTCGAGGCATCATGCCGAGTCGAATGATATCCAATTTTCTCATATGGGCCATTTTGTTCTTCGGCCATTTTGAAATTTGTGCTAAAATGCTGTATTTTGTGAATGCATTTGTGTATCGTTACGAAACTCGGTATGGGTCATCAGGACAATGCCCTGAAAGTGCTTGAGAAGTTTCAGACCAGCACCACCTTGTGGCCAAAAGTTATAACAAAATGTACAAAAATGTTAATAACTTTTGACTGCATTCACCAATTGAAATGAAACTGGTCTCAGTAGATTCTTTGGGTCATGCTGAGAACATAGATATCAAATTTGCCATAGTCAGCTAAACTTCCTTTCCCCCATATTGTTTTTCTTTAAAAACCTACTTTTTCGAACTCCTCCTAGACCGTTGCTCCGATTTTCACCAAAATTGAACCGTGTCATCTTCAGACGATGCCGACAAAAAGTTATGGATTTCAAGTCGATATGTCAAACCGTTTTTGTATAAATCTTCAGTGCTTTGACATATTGACACCGAACTTTGCAAGTGTCATTGTCACCTCACTCTGACCATACCACAACAATTTGGACACAGCGCCACCTATTGGTCAAAAGTGATGAAGCAGTAAATCCTCATTTTTGATCATTTTTCAGCTCTTTCACATAAAATGATCTTAATAGGTCTTTAATTGTTCACTGCTGCAGTTAGCCTGATGCTCCCAGTCGTGTTGGCTTGCTTCTTGTGCCGTTTTTGTGCTTGGCCCCGTAATTGCTGCTTGCAGCTATATTTATTATTATTATTCTTCTTCTCCAAAGTGAATCGCATTTTAGAGGGCCTAAACGTGCTCGAAAACTCATGAAACTTTGCACACGCGTCAGAAGTGGTGAAAATTTACGTCTGTTATGGGTTTCGGAATTGGGCGTGGCAAAATGGCTCGATAGCGCCATCTAACGTACAGCCCCGCTCGTTACATTACACTATGGCTTTGAAATTCGGTACACACATTTATCAGCCCAGTACCTACAAAAAATTCTCTTGGAGCGAAATCCGAAACCAAACAGGAAGTCAGATATTTTGAATTAATTCACCGTTTTTTGCATTTTCCAGACGTTGTACTTTAACAAACTCCTCCTAGAGATTTAATCAGATCAATGTCATTTTTGGTCAGTCTAATCTAAAGGCCTTTGTGACGTTAAATTGCGAAGATCTAGAGTTTTCACTGAAGGGCGTGTCCGTGGCGGCCTGACAAAGTTTGATGTCTTCGCCATGAAAAAGGAAGTCGTTGTAACTCAGACAAACAATGTCGGATCTGCCCCAAACTTCACGTGTTTTATTAGAGTCCTGACCTGAAGACATCTTCATAACAATATTCAGTTACAGTCATTGCGCCACCTGCAGGCAACAGGAAATGACATGTTTTACACTGTGATTAACTCCTCATGGAAATTTAACCAGATCAACATCATATGTTGTCAGTCTAATCTCAAGACCTTAGCGATGATAAATATCAAAGATCTTGAGTTTTCTGTGAAGGGCGTGTCCGTGGCGGCCTGACAAAATCTGATGTTTCGCCATGAAAGAGGAAACTGTTGTAACTCAGGCATACTATGTCTGATCTGCCCCAAACTTCACATGTGTGATAAGAGTCCTAGCATAAAGACGTCTATATGATAATATTCAGTTAGTCATAGCGCCACCTGCTGGCAACAGGAAGTGGCATGCTTTATACTTTAATTCACTACCAGATCCACATTTCATCATGCCACGAAGTACCAGACATTCTAGAAACACGTTAAATCATGGAACACTTGGCTGAGTGCTAATGTATGCGATTAACGGCACGAAAGAAACAGGAAGTTGTTGTAACTTTTGGATATCTCAAACGGTTTGGCCGTGGCGAGGCAACGAATTTATGGCGAGAAAAGGGAAACAGGAAATGTGTTATAACTTCTGCATACATTGATTGATGTTTATGAAACTTCAGGAGTGTGTTGGTTGTAGTAGTCTGATCACATGGATGTAACTATTGTGAGTCAAAGTTATAGCGCCACCAAATGGCAGCAAGAAGTGTATCACTTTTAAAATGCTTTGAGATCACCCTCTTATTTTTACCTGATTTGCTTCAAACTTCATCAGTGTAATGTCAATACACAGCAGATGTAGACCTATGACAGGATTTTTGATATTTGAAATATTGTTGCCATGGCAACAGGTCAAACTGTAATAATATTCTTGAGTGTTTTTGAGGCTCTTAACATGCTTCAAATTGCATGAAACTCGACACACACATCAATATTGTCAACCAGTAGACATGGACAAAGCCATAGAAATGGGCGTGGTGGAGGGGCTCAGTAGCGCCACCTTTTGACAAAAGTGGGGGGGTTAGTTTTTCCTACAGTCACCAAACTCGGTACACATATTATTCTCATCAAGCCGGACAATTTTCTAATTTACATTCATTAGCTCCGACCAACAGGAAGTCAGCTATTTTGGTTTGAATGTTAATTTTTTGAAAAAACAGGCTATGAATTTTATACTACTACTCCTACAGGGTTTATCCAATTTACACCAAGCTTTTTTAACTTGTTGCTAACACATTGAAGTTGTTTAATTGCAAACGGATTTTGGATATCTCAAACGGTTTGGCCGTGGCGAGGCAACGAATTTATGGCAAGAAAAGGGAAACAAAGTGTTATAACTTCTGCATACATTAATTGATTTTGATGAAACTTTGGCTTAGTCTTCGTTGTACAAGGCTGATCACATGGATTGGACTATTGTGATTCAAAGTCATAGCGCCACCAACTGGAAGCAGAAAATGTGTCACTTTCAGCATACATTGAGATCACCCTCTTATTTTTACCTGATTTGCTTCAAAATTCATCAGAATAATGTTAAAACTTGGCACATGTAATCCTTTGAAAATGGGCAGGGAGGAGGGGCTCTATAACGGCACCTTGTAGTGCAGTAAATGTGGAGTGAATTTGACATAGCCCTTTGATGTTTAACCGTTTTAAGTGCCTATTGCCCGCTGTGCGCAGTTGCCCTGAAGCCACCGGGGTGGCGGTGCCACCGGGCTTGGGCCCGCCATCGCTGCTCGCAGCTATATTTATTATTATTATTTTTTTTTTTTTTTTTTTCCGTCTTCCGGGGCTTTTTGGGGGCCTTAACATGCTCAAAAACTCTTGAAAATTGGCACACACATTGGAATCCGCGGCCATTAGGACGCCGGAGAGGCTGGTACCCGGGCGTGGCAGGGGGGCTCGACAGCGCCCCCTTGAAAAAAGTCTGAAAATTTGGTCCATATATTAAACATGCTTGCACGTATTAGTATGAAACTCGGTACACATATAGACCTCATCGGGCCGAACAACTTTCGCGCTCTAAGTTAATCGCCACGCCAACAGAAAGTCAGCTATTAAGGGTTGTTTGAAAAACGCATGCTCTGGAATTTGATATACTCCTCCTAGACGATTAATCCGATCGCCACCAAACTCGGTCAGCATGAAGTCAAGACACTGATGATTAAAAATTGCCAGGGGATTTTTGATATCTCGAACGGTTTGGCCGTGGCGAGGCAACGAATTTATGGCGAGAAAAAGGAAACAGGAAATGTGTTATAACGTCTTAATACATATATTGATCTTTATGAAACTTCACGAGTGTGTTCGTTATAGGAGTCTGATCACATGGATGTGACTATTGTGAGTCAAAGTTATAGCGCCACCAACTGGCAGCAGGAAGTGTATCACTTTTTGAAATGTTTTGAGATCACCCTCTTATTTTTACCTGATTTGCTTCAAACTTCATCAGTGTAATGTCAATACACAGCAGATGTAGACCTATGACAGGATTTTTGATATTTGAAATATTGTTGCCATGGCAACAGGTCAAACTGTAATAATATTCTTGAGTGTTTTTGAGGCTCTTAACATGCTTCAAATTGCATGAAACTCGACACACACATCAATATTGTCAACCAGTAGACATGGACAAAGCCATAGAAATGGGCGTGGTGGAGGGGCTCAGTAGCGCCACCTTTTGACAAAAGTGGGGGGGTTAGTTTTTCCTACAGTCACCAAACTCGGTACACATATTATTCTCATCAAGCCGGACAATTTTCTAATTTACATTCATTAGCTCCGACCAACAGGAAGTCAGCTATTTTGGTTTGAATGTTAATTTTTTGAAAAAACAGGCTATGAATTTTATACTACTACTCCTACAGGGTTTATCCAATTTACACCAAGCTTTTTTTAACTTGTTGCGAACACATTGAAGTTGTTTAATTGCAAACGGATTTTGGATATCTCAAACGGTTTGGCCGTGGCGAGGCAACGAATTTATGGCGAGAAAAGGGAAACAGGAAATGTGTTATAACGTCTGCATACATATATTGATCTTTATGAAACTTCACGAGTGTGTTGGTTGTAGTAGTCTGATCACATGGATGTAACTATTGTGAGTCAAAGTTATAGCGCCACCAAATGGCAGCAAGAAGTGTATCACTTTTAAAATGCTTTGAGATCACCCTCTTATTTTTACCTGATTTGCTTCAAACTTCATCAGTGTAATGTCAATACACAGCAGATGTAGACCTATGACAGGATTTTTGATATTTGAAATATTGTTGCCATGGCAACAGGTCAAACTGTAATAATATTCTTGAGTGTTTTTGAGGCTCTTAACATGCTTCAAATTGCATGAAACTCGACACACACATCAATATTGTCAACCAGTAGACATGGACAAAGCCATAGAAATGGGCGTAGTGGAGGGGCTCAGTAGCGCCACCTTTTGACAAAAGTGGGGGTTAGTTTGTCCTACAGTCACCAAACTCGGTACACATATTATTCTCATCAAGCCGGACAATTTTCTAATTTACATTCATTAGCTCCGACCAACAGGAAGTCAGCTATTTTGGTTTGAATGTTAATTTTTTGAAAAAACAGGCTATGAATTTTATACTACTACTCCTACAGGGTTTATCCAATTTACACCAAGCTTTTTTTAACTTGTTGCTAACACATTGAAGTTGTTTAATTGCAAACGGATTTTGGATATCTCAAACGGTTTGGCCGTGGCGAGGCAACGAATTTATGGCAAGAAAAGGGAAACAAAGTGTTATAACTTCTGCATACATTAATTGATTTTGATGAAACTTTGGCTTAGTCTTCGTTGTAGAAGGCTAATCACATGGATTTGACTATTGTGATTCAAAGTCATAGCGCCACCAACTGGAAGCAGAAAATGTGTCACTTTCAGCATACATTGAGATCACCCTCTTATTTTTACCTGATTTGCTTCAAAATTCATCAGAATAATGTTAAAACTTGGCACATGTAATCCTTTGAAAATGGGCAGGGAGGAGGGGCTCTATAACGGCACCTTGTAGTGCAGTAAATGTGGAGTGAATTTGACATAGTCCTTTGATGTTTAACCGTTTTAAGTGCCTATTGCCCGCTGTGCACAGTTGCCCTGAAGCCACCGGGGTGGCGGTGCCACCGGGCTTGGGCCCGCCATCGCTGCTCGCAGCTATATTTAGGGGCCAAGCACCGAAGGTGCTTAGGCACCTATTGTTATTGTTGGCGTTCCGTACGCTTATTATTATTCTTCTTCCGTTTCTTCTTCCGCTCTTGAAGTCTATGGCAGCCCATAGAACCGCTTGCGGGAAAGTTGTGAAATTTGGCACACTGTTAGAGGACAGTCTGACCTTTGTCCATAGCAAATTTGGAGTCTCTAACTCAATCCCTCTAGCGCCACCAGCTGTCCAAAGTTGCACTTATGTTTATGTTAATAACTTTTGAACCATAAGGGCTAGAAACAAAATTCTTTTTCCTCTGATTCCTTAGGTCAAGTCGAATCGATTGCACCCTATGACGTCATTTTCCGTCATGAAAATTTTTCCGCCATTTTGAATTTTCTGAAAAACCTACTTTTTCGAACTCCTCCTAGGCCGTTACTCCGATTTTCAAAAAAATGGAACCAGATCATCTTCAGACCATGCTGACAAAAAGTTATGGAATTCAAGTTGATTCCTCAAACCGCTTTCGAAAAACATGTGAACGAATTGTACGTAGTGCTTGCGAAAATAGACATAAGGCTGTATCTCCGCAACGCTTTATCGTATTCAGACCAAACTTGGTACATGTCATCACAAGCATGACCTGAGGCAACATGCATCGTTTCGGCGCAGTGCCACCTAGTGGTGCGGAGATATGAAAAATGGATATTTTTGCTTATAACTTCTGATGGGTTTGTCAAAAAAACAAAAAATTGGACTCGTTGGATTCGGGGCATCATGCCGAGTCGAATGATATCCAATTTTTCCATATTGGCCGTTTTAGCTGTCGGCCATTTTGAATTTTGTGCTAAAATGCTGTATTTTACAAACGCATTAGCGTATCGTTATGAAACTCGGTATGGGTCATCAGAACAATGCCCTGAAGCAGCCTGAGAAGTTTCGGACCAGCGCCACCTTGTGGTCAAAAGTTATAACAAAATTTACAAAAATGCTAATAACTTTTGTCTATATTAACCAATTGTAATGAAACTGGTCTCAGTAGATTCCTTGGGTCATGCTGAGAACAAAGATATCAAATTTGCCATAGTCAGCTGAAATTCCTGTCCGCCATATTGTTTTACTTTAAAAACCTACTTTTTCGAACTCCTCCTAGACCGTTGCTCCGATTTTCACCAAAATTGAACCGTATCATCTTCAGACCATGCCGACAAAAAGTTATGGATTTCAAGTTGATAAGTCAAACCGTTTTCGTATACCAGAGCAAAACATTTGAGATATGATGCAAAAATGACTCTTGAAGCTGTATCTCTGCAATGTTTTATCATATTCAGACCAAACTTGGTACGTGTCATCACAAGCATGACCTGAGGCATCATACAGTGTTTCGGCGCAGCGCCACCTACTGGAGTGGAGATATGAATAATGGCTATTTTTGCTTATAACTTCTGATGGGTTTGACCAAAATTCATAAATTTGGTATGGTTCATCAGGACAATGCCCTGAAGGAGCCTGAGAAGTTTCGGACCAGCACCACCTTGTGGTCAAAAGTTATAACAAAATTTACAAGGCATGATGCAAAAACGACTCTTGACGCTGTATCTCTTCAGTGCTTTGACATATTGACACCAAACTTTGCAAGTGTTATTGTCACCTCACTCTGACCATACGACAACAATTTGGACACAGCGCCACCTATTGGTCGAAAGTGATGAAACAGTAAATCCTCATTTTTGATCATTTTTCAGCTCTTTTACCTAAAATGATCTTAATAGGTCTTTAATTGCTCACTGCTGCTGTTGGTCTGATGCTCACAGCCATGTTGGCTGGCTTCTTGTGCTGTTTTTGTGCTTGGCCCCGTAATTGCTGCTTGCAGCTATATTTAGGGGCCAAGCACCGAAGGTGCTTAGGCACCTATTGTTATTGTTGGCGTTCCGTACGCTTATTATTAGGGGCCAAGCACCGAAGGTGCTTAGGCACCTATTGTTATTGTTGGCGTTCCGTACGCTTATTATTATTATTCTTCTTCTTCCGCTCTTGAAGTCTATGGCAGCCCATAGAACCGCTTGCGGGAAAGTTGTGAAATTTGGCACACAGTTAGAGGACAGAATGACCTTTGTCCATAGCAAATTTGGAGTCTCTAACTCAATCCCTCTAGCGCCACCAGCTGTCCAAATTTGCACTTATGTTTATGCTAATAACTTTTGAACCATAAGGGCTAGAAACAAAATTCTTTTTTCCTATGATTCCTTGGGTCAAGACGAATCGATTGCATCATATGACGTCATTTTCCGTCATGAAAATTTTTCCGCCATTTTGAATTTTCTGAAAAACCTACTTTTTCGAACTCCTCCTAGGCCGTTAGTCCGATTTTCATGAAAATTAAACCAGATCATCTTCAGACCATGGTGACAAAAAGTTATGGAATTCAAGTCGATTGCTCAAACCGTTTTCGAAAAACACACGAACGAATTGTACGTAGCGCTTGCGAAAATAGAAGTAAGGCTGTATCTCTGCAACACTTTATCATATTCAGACCAAACTTGATACATGTATTCACAAGCATGACCTGAGGCACCATGCAGTGTTTCGGCTCAGCGCCACCTACTGGTGCGGAGATATGAAAAATGGATATTTTTGCTTATAACTTCTGATGGGTTTGTCCAAAAATCATAAATTTGGTCTTGTTGGATTCGGGGTATCATGCCGAGTCAAATGATATCCAATTTTCCCATATCGGACATTTTGGCCGTCGGCTATTTTGAATTTCGTGCTAAAATGCTGTATTTTACGAACGCATTAGCGTATCGTTACGAAACTCGGTATGGGTCCCCAGCACAATACCCTGAAGGAGCCTGAGAAGTTTCAGCACTGCGCCACCTTGTGGTCAAAAGTTATAACAAAATTTACAGAAATGCTAATAACTTTTGAGTATATTAACCGATTGTAATGAAACTGTTTTCAGTAGATTCCTTGGGTCATGCTGAGAACATAGATATCAAACTTTCCATAGTCAGCTGAACTTCCTGTCCGCTGTATTGTTTTTCTTTAAAAACCTACTTTTTCGAACTCCTCCTAGACCGTTGCTCCGATTTTCACCAAAATTGAACCGTATCATCTTCAGACCATGCTGACAAAAAGTTATGGATTTCAAGTCGATAAGTCAAACCGTTTTCGCATACCAGAGCAACGAATTTGAGGCATGATGCAAAAATGACTCTTGAAGCTGTATCTCTGCTATGCTTTATCATATTCAGACCAAACTTGGTATGTGTCATCACAAGCATGACCTGAGGCATCATACAATGTTTCAGCACAGCGCCACCTACTGGAGTGGAGATATGAAAAATGGCTGTTTTTGCTTATAACTTCTGATGAGTTTGACCAAAATTCACAAATTTGGTATGGTTCATCAGGACAATGCCCTGAAGGAGCCTGAGAAGTTTCGGACCAGCACCACCTTGTGGTCAAAAGTTATAACAAAATTTACAAAAATGCTAATAACTTTTGTCTATATTAACCAATTGTAATGAAACTGGTCTCAGTAGATTCCTTGGGTCATGCTGAGAACAAAGATATCAAATTTGCCATAGTCAGCTGAAATTCCTGTCCGCCATATTGTTTTACTTTAAAAACCTACTTTTTCGAACTCCTCCTAGACCGTTGCTCCGATTTTCACCAAAATTGAACCGTATCATCTTCAGACCATGCCGACAAAAAGTTATGGATTTCAAGTTGATAAGTCAAACCGTTTTCGTATACCAGAGCAAAACATTTGAGATATGATGCAAAAATGACTCTTGAAGCTGTATCTCTGCAATGCTTTATCATATTCAGACCAAACTTGGTACGTGTCATCACAAGCATGACCTGAGGCATCATACAGTGTTTCGGCGCAGCGCCACCTACTGGAGTGGAGATATGAATAATGGCTATTTTTGCTTATAACTTCTGATGGGTTTGACCAAAATTCATAAATTTGGTATGGGTCATCAGGACAATGCCCTGAAGGAGCCTGAGAAGTTTCGGACCAGCGCCACCTTGTGGTCAAAAGTTATAACAAAATTGACAAAAATGCTAATAACTTTTTTTCTAATTGCTCACTGCTGCTGTTGGTCTGATGCTCCCAGCCATGTTGGCTGGCTTCTTCTGCCGTTTTTGTGCTTGGCCCCGTAATTGCTGCTTGCAGCTATATTTATTCTTCTTCTTCTTCCGCTCTTGAAGTCTATGGCAGCCCATAGAACCGCTGGCGGGAAAGTTGTGAAATTTGGCACACAGTCAGAGGACAGTCTGACCTTTGTCCATAGCAAATTTGGAGTCTCTAACTCAATCCCTCTAGCGCCACCAGCTGTCCAAAGTTGCACTTATGTTTATGTTAATAACTTTTGAACCATAAGGGCTAGAAACACAATTCTTTTTTCCTCTTATTCCTTGGCTCAAGACGAATCGAACGCACCATATGACGTCATTTTCCGTCATGAAAATTTTTCCGCCATTTTGAATTTTCTGAAAAACTTACTTTTTCGAACTCCTCCTAGGCCGTTACTCCGATTTTCATGAAAATTGAATCAGATCATCTTCAGACCATGCTGACAAAAAGTTATGGAATTCAAGTTGATTCCTCAAACCGTTTTCGAAAAACTAACGAACGAATTGTACGTAGTGCTTGCGAAAACAGAAGTAAGGCTGTATCTCCGCAACGCTTTATCGTATTCAGACCAAACTTGGTACATGTCATCACAAGCATGACCTGAGGTACCATGCAGTGTTTCGGCGCAGCGCCACCTACTGGTGCGGAGATATGAAAAATGGGTATTTTTGCTTATAACTTCTGATGGGTTTGTCCAAAAATCATAAATTTGGTCTCGTTGGATTCGGGGAATCATGCCGAGTCGAATGATATCCAATTTTCCCAATTCGGCCATTTTGGCCGTCGGCCATTTTGAATTTTGTGCTAAAATGCTGTATTTTACGAACGCATTAACGTATCTTTACAAAACTTGGTATGGGTCATCAGCACAATGCCCTGAAGGAGACTGAGAAGTTTCGGCACAGCGCCATCTTGTGGTCAAAAGTTAAAACAAAATGTTACAAAAATGCTAATAACCTTTGACTGTATTCACCTATTGTAATGTCACTGGTCACAGTGGATTCCTTGGGTCATGCTGAGAACATAGATATCAAATTTTCCATAGTCAGCTGAACGTCCTGTCCGCCATATTGTTTTTCTTTAAAAACCTACTTTTTCGAACTCCTCCTAGACCGTTGCTCCGATTGTCACCAAAATTGAACCGTATCATCGTCAGACCATGCTGACAAAAAGTTATGGATTTCAAGTCGATACGTCAAATCGTTTTCATATACTGGAGCAACGAATTTGAGTCATGATGCAAAACCCACTCCTGAAGCTGTATCTCTGCACTGCTTTATCATATTTAGACCAAACTTGGTACATGTCATCACAAGCATGACCTGAGGCATCATGCAGTGTTTCGGCGCAGTGCCACCTACTGGAGTGGAGATATGAAAAATGGCTATTTTTGCTTTTAACTTCTAATGGGTTTGACAAAAATTCATAAATTTGGTCTCTTTAGATTCGAGGCATCATGCCGAGTCGAATGATATCCAATTTTCTCATATGGGCCATTTTGTTCTTCGGCCATTTTGAAATTTGTGCTAAAATGCTGTATTTTGTGAATGCATTTGTGTATCGTTACGAAACTCGGTATGGGTCATCAGGACAATGCCCTGAAAGTGCTTGAGAAGTTTCAGACCAGCACCACCTTGTGGCCAAAAGTTATAACAAAATGTACAAAAATGTTAATAACTTTTGACTGCATTCACCAATTGAAATGAAACTGGTCTCAGTAGATTCTTTGGGTCATGCTGAGAACATAGATATCAAATTTGCCATAGTCAGCTAAACTTCCTTTCCCCCATATTGTTTTTCTTTAAAAACCTACTTTTTCGAACTCCTCCTAGACCGTTGCTCCGATTTTCACCAAAATTGAACCGTGTCATCTTCAGACGATGCCGACAAAAAGTTATGGATTTCAAGTCGATATGTCAAACCGTTTTTGTATAAATCTTCAGTGCTTTGACATATTGACACCGAACTTTGCAAGTGTCATTGTCACCTCACTCTGACCATACCACAACAATTTGGACACAGCGCCACCTATTGGTCAAAAGTGATGAAGCAGTAAATCCTCATTTTTGATCATTTTTCAGCTCTTTCACATAAAATGATCTTAATAGGTCTTTAATTGTTCACTGCTGCAGTTAGCCTGATGCTCCCAGTCGTGTTGGCTTGCTTCTTGTGCCGTTTTTGTGCTTGGCCCCGTAATTGCTGCTTGCAGCTATATTTATTATTATTATTCTTCTTCTCCAAAGTGAATCGCATTTTAGAGGGCCTAAACGTGCTCGAAAACTCATGAAACTTTGCACACGCGTCAGAAGTGGTGAAAATTTACGTCTGTTATGGGTTTCGGAATTGGGCGTGGCAAAATGGCTCGATAGCGCCATCTAACGTACAGCCCCGCTCGTTACATTACACTATGGCTTTGAAATTCGGTACACACATTTATCAGCCCAGTACCTACAAAAAATTCTCTTGGAGCGAAATCCGAAACCAAACAGGAAGTCAGATATTTTGAATTAATTCACCGTTTTTTGCATTTTCCAGACGTTGTACTTTAACAAACTCCTCCTAGAGATTTAATCAGATCAATGTCATTTTTGGTCAGTCTAATCTAAAGGCCTTTGTGACGTTAAATTGCGAAGATCTAGAGTTTTCACTGAAGGGCGTGTCCGTGGCGGCCTGACAAAGTTTGATGTCTTCGCCATGAAAAAGGAAGTCGTTGTAACTCAGACAAACAATGTCGGATCTGCCCCAAACTTCACGTGTTTTATTAGAGTCCTGACCTGAAGACATCTTCATAACAATATTCAGTTACAGTCATTGCGCCACCTGCAGGCAACAGGAAATGACATGTTTTACACTGTGATTAACTCCTCATGGAAATTTAACCAGATCAACATCATATGTTGTCAGTCTAATCTCAAGACCTTAGCGATGATAAATATCAAAGATCTTGAGTTTTCTGTGAAGGGCGTGTCCGTGGCGGCCTGACAAAATCTGATGTTTCGCCATGAAAGAGGAAACTGTTGTAACTCAGGCATACTATGTCTGATCTGCCCCAAACTTCACATGTGTGATAAGAGTCCTAGCATAAAGACGTCTATATGATAATATTCAGTTAGTCATAGCGCCACCTGCTGGCAACAGGAAGTGGCATGCTTTATACTTTAATTCACTACCAGATCCACATTTCATCATGCCACGAAGTACCAGACATTCTAGAAACACGTTAAATCATGGAACACTTGGCTGAGTGCTAATGTATGCGATTAACGGCACGAAAGAAACAGGAAGTTGTTGTAACTTTTGGATATCTCAAACGGTTTGGCCGTGGCGAGGCAACGAATTTATGGCGAGAAAAGGGAAACAGGAAATGTGTTATAACTTCTGCATACATTGATTGATGTTTATGAAACTTCAGGAGTGTGTTGGTTGTAGTAGTCTGATCACATGGATGTAACTATTGTGAGTCAAAGTTATAGCGCCACCAAATGGCAGCAAGAAGTGTATCACTTTTAAAATGCTTTGAGATCACCCTCTTATTTTTACCTGATTTGCTTCAAACTTCATCAGTGTAATGTCAATACACAGCAGATGTAGACCTATGACAGGATTTTTGATATTTGAAATATTGTTGCCATGGCAACAGGTCAAACTGTAATAATATTCTTGAGTGTTTTTGAGGCTCTTAACATGCTTCAAATTGCATGAAACTCGACACACACATCAATATTGTCAACCAGTAGACATGGACAAAGCCATAGAAATGGGCGTGGTGGAGGGGCTCAGTAGCGCCACCTTTTGACAAAAGTGGGGGGGTTAGTTTTTCCTACAGTCACCAAACTCGGTACACATATTATTCTCATCAAGCCGGACAATTTTCTAATTTACATTCATTAGCTCCGACCAACAGGAAGTCAGCTATTTTGGTTTGAATGTTAATTTTTTGAAAAAACAGGCTATGAATTTTATACTACTACTCCTACAGGGTTTATCCAATTTACACCAAGCTTTTTTTAACTTGTTGCGAACACATTGAAGTTGTTTAATTGCAAACGGATTTTGGATATCTCAAACGGTTTGGCCGTGGCGAGGCAACGAATTTATGGCGAGAAAAGGGAAACAGGAAATGTGTTATAACTTCTGCATACATTGATTGATGTTTATGAAACTTCAGGAGTGTGTTGGTTGTAGTAGTCTGATCACATGGATGTAACTATTGTGAGTCAAAGTTATAGCGCCACCAAATGGCAGCAAGAAGTGTATCACTTTTAAAATGCTTTGAGATCACCCTCTTATTTTTACCTGATTTGCTTCAAACTTCATCAGTGTAATGTCAATACACAGCAGATGTAGACCTATGACAGGATTTTTGATATTTGAAATATTGTTGCCATGGCAACAGGTCAAACTGTAATAATATTCTTGAGTGTTTTTGAGGCTCTTAACATGCTTCAAATTGCATGAAACTCGACACACACATCAATATTGTCAACCAGTAGACATGGACAAAGCCATAGAAATGGGCGTGGTGGAGGGGCTCAGTAGCGCCACCTTTTGACAAAAGTGGGGGTTAGTTTTTCCTACAGTCACCAAACTCGGTACACATATTATTCTCATCAAGCCGGACAATTTTCTAATTTACATTCATTAGCTCCGACCAACAGGAAGTCAGCTATTTTGGTTTGAATGTTAATTTTTTGAAAAAACAGGCTATGAATTTTATACTACTACTCCTACAGGGTTTATCCAATTTACACCAAGCTTTTTTTAACTTGTTGCTAACACATTGAAGTTGTTTAATTGCAAACGGATTTTGGATATCTCAAACGGTTTGGCCGTGGCGAGGCAACGAATTTATGGCAAGAAAAGGGAAACAAAGTGTTATAACTTCTGCATACATTAATTGATTTTGATGAAACTTTGGCTTAGTCTTCGTTGTACAAGGCTGATCACATGGATTTGACTATTGTGATTCAAAGTCATAGCGCCACCAACTGGAAGCAGAAAATGTGTCACTTTCAGCATACATTGAGATCACCCTCTTATTTTTACCTGATTTGCTTCAAAATTCATCAGAATAATGTTAAAACTTGGCACATGTAATCCTTTGAAAATGGGCAGGGAGGAGGGGCTCTATAGCGGCACCTTGTAGTGCAGTAAATGTGGAGTGAATTTGACATAGTCCTTTGATGTTTAACCGTTTTAAGTGCCTATTGCCCGCTGTGCACAGTTGCCCTGAAGCCACCGGGGTGGCGGTGCCACCGGGCTTGGGCCCGCCGTCGCTGCTCGCAGCTATATTTAGGGCCCAAGCGAAAATTCGCGCAGGGCCCTCTTGTTCTTCTAAGGATTATTATTAGGGCCCAAGCGAAAATTCGCGCAGGGCCCTCTTGTTCTTCTAAGGATTATTATTTTTTTTTTTTTTTTTTTTTTTTTTCCGTCTTCCGGGGCTTTTTGGGGGCCTTAACATGCTCAAAAACTCTTGAAAATTGGCACACACATTGGAATCCGCGGCCATTAGGACGCCTGAGAGGCTGGTACCCGGGCGTGGCAGGGGGGCTCGACAGCGCCCCCTTGAAAAAAGTCTGAAAATTTGGTCCATATATTAAACATGCTTGCACGTATTAGTATGAAACTCGGTACACCTATAGACCTCATCGGGCCGAACAACTTTCGCGCTCTAAGTTAATCGCCACGCCAACAGGAAGTCAGCTATTAAGGGTTGTTTGAAAAACGCATGCTCTGGAATTTGATATACTCCTCCTAGACGATTAATCCGATCGCCACCAAACTCGGTCAGCATGAAGTCAAGACACTGATGATTAAAAATTGCCAGGGGATTTTTGATATCTCGAACGGTTTGGCCGTGGCGAGGCAACGAATTTATGGCGAGAAAAAGGAAACAGGAAATGTGTTATAACGTCTTAATACATATATTGATCTTTATGAAACTTCACGAGTGTGTTCGTTGTAGGAGTCTGATCACATGGATGTGACTATTGTGAGTCAAAGTTATAGCGCCACCAACTGGCAGCAGGAAGTGTATCACTTTTTGAAATGTTTTGAGATCACCCTCTTATTTTTACCTGATTTGCTTCAAACTTCATCAGTGTAATGTCAATACACAGCAGATGTAGACCTATGACAGGATTTTTGATATTTGAAATATTGTTGCCATGGCAACAGGTCAAACTGTAATAATATTCTTGAGTGTTTTTGAGGCTCTTAACATGCTTCAAATTGCATGAAACTCGACACACACATCAATATTGTCAACCAGTAGACATGGACAAAGCCATAGAAATGGGCGTGGTGGAGGGGCTCAGTAGCGCCACCTTTTGACAAAAGTGGGGGTTAGTTTTTCCTACAGTCACCAAACTCGGTACACATATTATTCTCATCAAGCCGGACAATTTTCTAATTTACATTCATTAGCTCCGACCAACAGGAAGTCAGCTATTTTGGTTTGAATGTTAATTTTTTGAAAAAACAGGCTATGAATTTTATACTACTACTCCTACAGGGTTTATCCAATTTACACCAAGCTTTTTTAACTTGTTGCGAACACATTGAAGTTGTTTAATTGCAAACGGATTTTGGATATCTCAAACGGTTTGGCCGTGGCGAGGCAACGAATTTATGGCGAGAAAAGGGAAACAGGAAATGTGTTATAACTTCTGCATACATTGATTGATGTTTATGAAACTTCAGGAGTGTGTTGGTTGTAGTAGTCTGATCACATGGATGTAACTATTGTGAGTCAAAGTTATAGCGCCACCAAATGGCAGCAAGAAGTGTATCACTTTTAAAATGCTTTGAGATCACCCTCTTATTTTTACCTGATTTGCTTCAAACTTCATCAGTGTAATGTCAATACACAGCAGATGTAGACCTATGACAGGATTTTTGATATTTGAAATATTGTTGCCATGGCAACAGGTCAAACTGTAATAATATTCTTGAGTGTTTTTGAGGCTCTTAACATGCTTCAAATTGCATGAAACTCGACACACACATCAATATTGTCAACCAGTAGACATGGACAAAGCCATAGAAATGGGCGTGGTGGAGGGGCTCAGTAGCGCCACCTTTTGACAAAAGTGGGGGGTTAGTTTTTCCTACAGTCACCAAACTCGGTACACATATTATTCTCATCAAGCCGGACAATTTTCTAATTTACATTCATTAGCTCCGACCAACAGGAAGTCAGCTATTTTGGTTTGAATGTTAATTTTTTGAAAAAACAGGCTATGAATTTTATACTACTACTCCTACAGGGTTTATCCAATTTACACCAAGCTTTTTTTAACTTGTTGCTAACACATTGAAGTTGTTTAATTGCAAACGGATTTTGGATATCTCAAACGGTTTGGCCGTGGCGAGGCAACGAATTTATGGCAAGAAAAGGGAAACAAAGTGTTATAACTTCTGCATACATTAATTGATTTTGATGAAACTTTGGCTTAGTCTTCGTTGTACAAGGCTGATCACATGGATTTGACTATTGTGATTCAAAGTCATAGCGCCACCAACTGGAAGCAGAAAATGTGTCACTTTCAGCATACATTGAGATCACCCTCTTATTTTTACCTGATTTGCTTCAAAATTCATCAGAATAATGTTAAAACTTGGCACATGTAATCCTTTGAAAATGGGCAGGGAGGAGGGGCTCTATAGCGGCACCTTGTAGTGCAGTAAATGTGGAGTGAATTTGACATAGTCCTTTGATGTTTAACCGTTTTAAGTGCCTATTGCCCGCTGTGCACAGTTGCCCTGAAGCCACCGGGGTGGCGGTGCCACCGGGCTTGGGCCCGCCATCGCTGCTCGTTATTATTAGGGCCCAAGCGAAAATTCGCGCAGGGCCCTCTTGTTCTTCTAAGGATTATTATTATTTTTTTTTTTATTTTTTTTATTATTTTTTTTTTTTTTCCGTCTTCCGGGGCTTTTTGGGGGCCTTAACATGCTCAAAAACTCTTGAAAATTGGCACACACATTGGAATCCGCGGCCATTAGGACGCCGGAGAGGCTGGTACCCGGGCGTGGCAGGGGGGCTCGACAGCGCCCCCTTGAAAAAAGTCTGAAAATTTGGTCCATATATTAAACATGCTTGCACGTATTAGTATGAAACTCGGTACACATATAGACCTCATCGGGCCGAACAACTTTCGCGCTCTAAGTTAATCGCCACGCCAACAGGAAGTCAGCTATTAAGGGTTGTTTGAAAAACGCATGCTCTGGAATTTGATATACTCCTCCTAGACGATTAATCCGATCGCCACCAAACTCGGTCAGCATGAAGTCAAGACACTGATGATTAAAAATTGCCAGGGGATTTTTGATATCTCGAACGGTTTGGCCGTGGCGAGGCAACGAATTTATGGCGAGAAAAAGGAAACAGGAAATGTGTTATAACGTCTTAATACATATATTGATCTTTATGAAACTTCACGAGTGTGTTCGTTATAGGAGTCTGATCACATGGATGTGACTATTGTGAGTCAAAGTTATAGCGCCACCAACTGGCAGCAGGAAGTGTATCACTTTTTGAAATGTTTTGAGATCACCCTCTTATTTTTACCTGATTTGCTTCAAACTTCATCAGTGTAATGTCAATACACAGCAGATGTAGACCTATGACAGGATTTTTGATATTTGAAATATTGTTGCCATGGCAACAGGTCAAACTGTAATAATATTCTTGAGTGTTTTTGAGGATCTTAACATGCTTCAAATTGCATGAAACTCGACACACACATCAATATTGTCAACCAGTAGACATGGACAAAGCCATAGAAATGGGCGTGGTGGAGGGGCTCAGTAGCGCCACCTTTTGACAAAAGTGGGGGGGTTAGTTTTTCCTACAGTCACCAAACTCGGTACACATATTATTCTCATCAAGCCGGACAATTTTCTAATTTACATTCATTAGCTCCGACCAACAGGAAGTCAGCTATTTTGGTTTGAATGTTAATTTTTTGAAAAAACAGGCTATGAATTTTATACTACTACTCCTACAGGGTTTATCCAATTTACACCAAGCTTTTTTAACTTGGAGCGAACACATTGAAGTTGTTTAATTGCAAACGGATTTTGGATATCTCAAACGGTTTGGCCGTGGCGAGGCAACGAATTTATGGCGAGAAAAGGGAAACAGGAAATGTGTTATAACTTCTGCATACATTGATTGATGTTTATGAAACTTCAGGAGTGTGTTGGTTGTAGTAGTCTGATCACATGGATGTAACTATTGTGAGTCAAAGTTATAGCGCCACCAAATGGCAGCAAGAAGTGTATCACTTTTAAAATGCTTTGAGATCACCCTCTTATTTTTACCTGATTTGCTTCAAACTTCATCAGTGTAATGTCAATACACAGCAGATGTAGACCTATGACAGGATTTTTGATATTTTAAATATTGTTGCCATGGCAACAGGTCAAACTGTAATAATATTCTTGAGTGTTTTTGAGGCTCTTAACATGCTTCAAATTGCATGAAACTCGACACACACATCAATATTGTCAACCAGTAGACATGGACAAAGCCATAGAAATGGGCGTGGTGGAGGGGCTCAGTAGCGCCACCTTTTGACAAAAGTGGGGGGGTTAGTTTTTCCTACAGTCACCAAACTCGGTACACATATTATTCTCATCAAGCCGGACAATTTTCTAATTTACATTCATTAGCTCCGACCAACAGGAAGTCAGCTATTTTGGTTTGAATGTTAATTTTTTGAAAAAACAGGCTATGAATTTTATACTACTACTCCTACAGGGTTTATCCAATTTACACCAAGCTTTTTTTAACTTGTTGCTAACACATTGAAGTTGTTTAATTGCAAACGGATTTTGGATATCTCAAACGGTTTGGCCGTGGCGAGGCAACGAATTTATGGCAAGAAAAGGGAAACAAAGTGTTATAACTTCTGCATACATTAATTGATTTTGATGAAACTTTGGCTTAGTCTTCGTTGTACAAGGCTGATCACATGGATTTGACTATTGTGATTCAAAGTCATAGCGCCACCAACTGGAAGCAGAAAATGTGTCACTTTCAGCATACATTGAGATCACCCTCTTATTTTTACCTGATTTGCTTCAAAATTCATCAGAATAATGTTAAAACTTGGCACATGTAATCCTTTGAAAATGGGCAGGGAGGAGGGGCTCTATAACGGCACCTTGTAGTGCAGTAAATGTGGAGTGAATTTGACATAGTCCTTTGATGTTTAACCGTTTTAAGTGCCTATTGCCCGCTGTGCACAGTTGCCCTGAAGCCACCGGGGTGGCGGTGCCACCGGGCTTGGGCCCGCCATCGCTGCTCGCAGCTATATTTATTATTATTATTATTTTATTTTTTTTCCGTCTTCCGGGGCTTTTTGGGGGCCTTAACATGCTCAAAAACTCTTGAAAATTGGCACACACATTGGAATCCGCGGCCATTAGGACGCCGGAGAGGCTGGTACCCGGGCGTGGCAGGGGGGCTCGACAGCGCCCCCTTGAAAAAAGTCTGAAAATTTGGTCCATATATTAAACATGCTTGCACGTATTAGTATGAAACTCGGTACACATATAGACCTCATCGGGCCGAACAACTTTCGCGCTCTAAGTTAATCGCCACGCCAACAGGAAGTCAGCTATTAAGGGTTGTTTGAAAAACGCATGCTCTGGAATTTGATATACTCCTCCTAGACGATTAATCCGATCGCCACCAAACTCGGTCAGCATGAAGTCAAGACACTGATGATTAAAAATTGCCAGGGGATTTTTGATATCTCGAACGGTTTGGCCGTGGCGAGGCAACGAATTTATGGCGAGAAAAAGGAAACAGGAAATGTGTTATAACATCTTAATACATATATTGATCTTTATGAAACTTCACGAGTGTGTTCGTTATAGGAGTCTGATCACATGGATGTGACTATTGTGAGTCAAAGTTATAGCGCCACCAACTGGCAGCAGGAAGTGTATCACTTTTTGAAATGTTTTGAGATCACCCTCTTATTTTTACCTGATTTGCTTCAAACTTCATCAGTGTAATGTCAATACACAGCAGATGTAGACCTATGACAGGATTTTTGATATTTGAAATATTGTTGCCATGGCAACAGGTCAAACTGTAATAATATTCTTGAGTGTTTTTGAGGCTCTTAACATGCTTCAAATTGCATGAAACTCGACACACACATCAATATTGTCAACCAGTAGACATGGACAAAGCCATAGAAATGGGCGTGGTGGAGGGGCTCAGTAGCGCCACCTTTTGACAAAAGTGGGGGGTTAGTTTTTCCTACAGTCACCAAACTCGGTACACATATTATTCTCATCAAGCCGGACAATTTTCTAATTTACATTCATTAGCTCCGACCAACAGGAAGTCAGCTATTTTGGTTTGAATGTTAATTTTTTGAAAAAACAGGCTATGAATTTTATACTACTACTCCTACAGGGTTTATCCAATTTACACCAAGCTTTTTTTAACTTGTTGCTAACACATTGAAGTTGTTTAATTGCAAACGGATTTTGGATATCTCAAACGGTTTGGCCGTGGCGAGGCAACGAATTTATGGCAAGAAAAGGGAAACAAAGTGTTATAACTTCTGCATACATTAATTGATTTTGATGAAACTTTGGCTTAGTCTTCGTTGTACAAGGCTGATCACATGGATTTGACTATTGTGATTCAAAGTCATAGCGCCACCAACTGGAAGCAGAAAATGTGTCACTTTCAGCATACATTGAGATCACCCTCTTATTTTTACCTGATTTGCTTCAAAATTCATCAGAATAATGTTAAAACTTGGCACATGTAATCCTTTGAAAATGGGCAGGGAGGAGGGGCTCTATAGCGGCACCTTGTAGTGCAGTAAATGTGGAGTGAATTTGACATAGTCCTTTGATGTTTAACCGTTCTAAGTGCCTATTGCCCGCTGTGCACAGTTGCCCTGAAGCCACCGGGGTGGCGGTGCCACCGGGCTTGGGCCCGCCATCGCTGCTCGCAGCTATATTTATTATTATTTTTATTTTTATTTTTTTTATTTTTTTCGTCTTCCGGGGCTTTTTGGGGGCCTTAACATGCTCAAAAACTCTTGAAAATTGGCACACACATTGGAATCCGCGGCCATTAGGACGCCGGAGAGGCTGGTACCCGGGCGTGGCAGGGGGGCTCGACAGCGCCCCCTTGAAAAAAGTCTGAAAATTTGGTCCATATATTAAACATGCTTGCACGTATTAGTATGAAACTCGGTACACATATAGACCTCATCGGGCCGAACAACTTTCGCGCTCTAAGTTAATCGCCACGCCAACAGGAAGTCAGCTATTAAGGGTTGTTTGAAAAACGCATGCTCTGGAATTTGATATACTCCTCCTAGACGATTAATCCGATCGCCACCAATCTCGGCCAGCATGAAGTCAAGACACTGATGATTAAAAATTGCCAGGGGATTTTTGATATCTCGAACGGTTTGGCCGTGGCGAGGCAACGAATTTATGGCGAGAAAAAGGAAACAGGAAATGTGTTATAACGTCTTAATACATATATTGATCTTTATGAAACTTCACGAGTGTGTTCGTTATAGGAGTCTGATCACATGGATGTGACTATTGTGAGTCAAAGTTATAGCGCCACCAACTGGCAGCAGGAAGTGTATCACTTTTTGAAATGTTTTGAGATCACCCTCTTATTTTTACCTGATTTGCTTCAAACTTCATCAGTGTAATGTCAATACACAGCAGATGTAGACCTATGACAGGATTTTTGATATTTGAAATATTGTTGCCATGGCAACAGGTCAAACTGTAATAATATTCTTGAGTGTTTTTGAGGCTCTTAACATGCTTCAAATTGCATGAAACTCGACACACACATCAATATTGTCAACCAGTAGACATGGACAAAGCCATAGAAATGGGCGTGGTGGAGGGGCTCAGTAGCGCCACCTTTTGACAAAAGTGGGGGTTAGTTTTTCCTACAGTCACCAAACTCGGTACACATATTATTCTCATCAAGCCGGACAATTTTCTAATTTACATTCATTAGCTCCGACCAACAGGAAGTCAGCTATTTTGGTTTGAATGTTAATTTTTTGAAAAAACAGGCTATGAATTTTATACTACTACTCCTACAGGGTTTATCCAATTTACACCAAGCTTTTTTTAACTTGTTGCTAACACATTGAAGTTGTTTAATTGCAAACGGATTTTGGATATCTCAAACGGTTTGGCCGTGGCGAGGCAACAAATTTATGGCGAGAAAAGGGAAACAAAGTGTTATAACTTCTGCATACATTAATTGATTTTGATGAAACTTTGGCTTAGTCTTCGTTGTACAAGGCTGATCACATGGATTTAACTATTGTGATTCAAAGTCATAGCGCCACCAACTGGAAGCAGAAAATGTGTCACTTTCAGCATACATTGAGATCACCCTCTTATTTTTACCTGATTTGCTTCAAAATTCATCAGAATAATGTTAAAACTTGGCACATGTAATCCTTTGAAAATGGGCAGGGAGGAGGGGCTCTATAACGGCACCTTGTAGTGCAGTAAATGTGGAGTGAATTTGACATAGTCCTTTGATGTTTAACCGTTTTAAGTGCCTATTGCCCGCTGTGCACAGTTGCCCTGAAGCCACCGGGGTGGCGGTGCCACCGGGCTTGGGCCCGCCATCGCTGCTCGCAGCTATATTTATTATTATTTTTTTTATTTTTTATTTTTTATTTTTTTCCGTCTTCCGGGGCTTTTTGGGGGCCTTAACATGCTCAAAAACTCTTGAAAATTGGCACACACATTGGAATCCGCGGCCATTAGGACGCCGGAGAGGCTGGTACCCGGGCGTGGCAGGGGGGCTCGACAGTGCCCCCTTGAAAAAAGTCTGAAAATTTGGTCCATATATTAAACATGCTTGCACGTATTAGTATGAAACTCGGTACACATATAGACCTCATCGGGCCGAACAACTTTCGCGCTCTAAGTTAATCGCCACGCCAACAGGAAGTCAGCTATTAAGGGTTGTTTGAAAAACGCATGCTCTGGAATTTGATATATTCCTCCTAGACGATTAATCCGATCGCCACCAAACTCGGTCAGCATGAAGTCAAGACACTGATGATTAAAAATTGCCAGGGGATTTTTGATATCTCGAACGGTTTGGCCGTGGCGAGGCAACGAATTTATGGCGAGAAAAAGGAAACAGGAAATGTGTTATAACGTCTTAATACATATATTGATCTTTATGAAACTTCACGAGTGTGTTCGTTATAGGAGTCTGATCACATGGATGTGACTATTGTGAGTCAAAGTTATAGCGCCACCAACTGGCAGCAGGAAGTGTATCACTTTTTGAAATGTTTTGAGATCACCCTCTTATTTTTACCTGATTTGCTTCAAACTTCATCAGTGTAATGTCAATACACAGCAGATGTAGACCTATGACAGGATTTTTGATATTTGAAATATTGTTGCCATGGCAACAGGTCAAACTGTAATAATATTCTTGAGTGTTTTTGAGGCTCTTAACATGCTTCAAATTGCATGAAACTCGACACACACATCAATATTGTCAACCAGTAGACATGGACAAAGCCATAGAAATGGGCGTGGTGGAGGGGCTCAGTAGCGCCACCTTTTGACAAAAGTGGGGGTTAGTTTTTCCTACAGTCACCAAACTCGGTACACATATTATTCTCATCAAGCCGGACAATTTTCTAATTTACATTCATTAGCTCCGACCAACAGGAAGTCAGCTATTTTGGTTTGAATGTTAATTTTTTGAAAAAACAGGCTATGAATTTTATACTACTACTCCTACAGGGTTTATCCAATTTACACCAAGCTTTTTTTAACTTGTTGCGAACACATTGAAGTTGTTTAATTGCAAACGGATTTTGGATATCTCAAACGGTTTGGCCGTGGCGAGGCAACGAATTTATGGCAAGAAAAGGGAAACAAAGTGTTATAACTTCTGCATACATTAATTGATTTTGATGAAACTTTGGCTTAGTCTTCGTTGTACAAGGCTGATCACATGGATTTGACTATTGTGATTCAAAGTCATAGCGCCACCAACTGGAAGCAGAAAATGAGTCACTTTCAGCATACATTGAGATCACCCTCTTATTTTTACCTGATTTGCTTCAAAATTCATCAGAATAATGTTAAAACTCGGCACATGTAATCCTTTGAAAATGGGCAGGGAGGAGGGGCTCTATAACGGCACCTTGTAGTGCAGTAACTGTGGAGTGAATTTGACATAGTCCTTTGATGTTTAACCGTTTTAAGTGCCTATTGCCCGCTGTGCACAGTTGTCCTGAAGCCACCGGGGTGGCGGTGCCACCGGGCTTGGGCCCGCCATCGCTGCTCGCAGCTATATTTAGGGCCCAAGCGAAAATTCGCGCAGGGCCCTCTTGTTCTTCTAAGGATTATTAGGGCCCAAGCGAAAATTCGCGCAGGGCCCTCTTGTTCTTCTAAGGATTATTATTATTTTTTTTTATTTTTTTTTTTTTTATTTTTTTTCCGTCTTCCGGGGCTTTTTGGGGGCCTTAACATGCTCAAAAACTCTTGAAAATTGGCACACACATTGGAATCCGCGGCCATTAGGACGCCGGAGAGGCTGGTACCCGGGCGTGGCAGGGGGGCTCGATAGCGCCCCCTTGAAAAAAGTCTGAAAATTTGGTCCATATATTAAACATGCTTGCACGTATTAGTATGAAACTCGGTACACATATAGACCTCATCGGGCCGAACAACTTTCGCGCTCTAAGTTAATCGCCACGCCAACAGGAAGTCAGCTATTAAGGGTTGTTTGAAAAACGCATGCTCTGGAATTTGATATACTCCTCCTAGACGATTAATCCGATCGCCACCAAACTCGGTCAGCATGAAGTCAAGACACTGATGATTAAAAATTGCCAGGGGATTTTTGATATCTCGAACGGTTTGGCCGTGGCGAGGCAACGAATTTATGGCGAGAAAAAGGAAACAGGAAATGTGTTATAACGTCTTAATACATATATTGATCTTTATGAAACTTCACGAGTGTGTTCGTTATAGGAGTCTGATCACATGGATGTGACTATTGTGAGTCAAAGTTATAGCGCCACCAACTGGCAGCAGGAAGTGTATCACTTTTTGAAATGTTTTGAGATCACCCTCTTATTTTTACCTGATTTGCATCAAACTTCATCAGTGTAATGTCAATACACAGCAGATGTAGACCTATGACAGGATTTTTGATATTTGAAATATTGTTGCCATGGCAACAGGTCAAACTGTAATAATATTCTTGAGTGTTTTTGAGGCTCTTAACATGCTTCAAATTGCATGAAACTCGACACACACATCAATATTGTCAACCAGTAGACATGGACAAAGCCATAGAAATGGGCGTGGTGGAGGGGCTCAGTAGCGCCACCTTTTGACAAAAGTGGGGGGGTTAGTTTTTCCTAGAGTCACCAAACTCGGTACACATATTGTTCTCATCAAGCCGGACAATTTTCTAATTTACATTCATTAGCTCCGACCAACAGGAAGTCAGCTATTTTGGTTTGAATGTTAATTTTTTGAAAAAACAGGCTATGAATTTTATACTACTACTCCTACAGGGTTTATCCAATTTACACCAAGCTTTTTTAATCTTGTTGCGAACACATTGAAGTTGTTTAATTGCAAACGGATTTTGGATATCTCAAACGGTTTGGCCGTGGCGAGGCAACGAATTTATGGCGAGAAAAGGGAAACAGGAAATGTGTTATAACTTCTGCATACATTGATTGATGTTTATGAAACTTCAGGAGTGTGTTGGTTGTAGTAGTCTGATCACATGGATGTAACTATTGTGATTCAAAGTTATAGCGCCACCAAATGGCAGCAAGAAGTGTATCACTTTTAAAATGCTTTGAGATCACCCTCTTATTTTTACCTGATTTGCTTCAAACTTCATCAGTGTAATGTCAATACACAGCAGATGTAGACCTATGACAGGATTTTTGATATTTGAAATATCGTTGCCATGGCGACAGGTCAAACTGTAATAATATTCTTGAGTGTTTTTGAGGCTCTTAACATGCTTCAATTTGCATGAAACTCGACACACACATCAATATTGTCAACCAGTAGACATGGACAAAGCCATAGAAATGGGCGTGGTGGAGGGGCTCAGTAGCGCCACCTTTTGACAAAAGTGGGTGTTAGTTTGTCCGACAGTCACCAAACTCGGTACATATATTATTCTCATCAAGCCGGACAATTTTCTAATTTACATTCATTAGCTCCGACCAACAGGAAGTCAGCTATTTTGGTTTGAATGTTAATTTTTTGAAAAAACAGGCTATGAATTTTATACTACTACTCCTACAGGGTTTATCCAATTTACACCAAGCTTTTTTTAACTTGTTGCTAACACATTGAAGTTGTTTAATTGCAAACGGATTTTGGATATCTCAAACGGTTTGGCCGTGGCGAGGCAACAAATTTATGGCAAGAAAAGGGAAACAAAGTGTTATAACTTCTGCATACATTAATTGATTTTGATGAAACTTTGGCTTAGTCTTCGTTGTACAAGGCTGATCACATGGATTTGACTATTGTGATTCAAAGTCATAGCGCCACCAACTGGAAGCAGAAAATGTGTCACTTTCAGCATACATTGAGATCACCCTCTTATTTTTACCTGATTTGCTTCAAAATTCATCAGAATAATGTTAAAACTTGGCACATGTAATCCTTTGAAAATGGGCAGGGAGGAGGGGCTCTATAACGGCACCTTGTAGTGCAGTAAATGTGGAGTGAATTTGACATAGTCCTTTGATGTTTAACCGTTTTAAGTGCCTATTGCCCGCTGTGCACAGTTGCCCTGAAGCCACCGGGGTGGCGGTGCCACCGGGCTTGGGCCCGCCATCGCTGCTCGCAGCTATATTTATTATTATTCTTCTCCAAAGTGAATCGCATTTTAGAGGGCCTAAACGTGCTCGAAAACTCATGAAACTTTGCACACGCGTCAGAAGTGGTGAAAATTTACGTCTGTTATGGGTTTCGGAATTGGGCGTGGCAAAATGGCTCGATAGCGCCATCTAACGTACAGCCCCGCTCGCTACATTACACTAGGGCTTTGAAATTCGGTACACACATTTATCAGCCCAGTACCTACAAAAAATTCTCTTGGAGCGAAATCCGAAACCAAACAGGAAGTAAGATATTTTGAATCAATTCACCGTTTTTTGCATTTTCCAGACGTTGTACTTTAACAAACTCCTCCTAGAGATTTAATCAGATCAATGTCATTTTTGGTCAGTCTAATCTAAAGGCCTTTGTGACGTTAAATTGCGAAGATCTAGAGTTTTCACTGAAGGGCGTGTCCGTGGCGGCCTGACAAAGTTTGATGTCTTCGCCATGAAAAAGGAAGTTGTTGTAACTCAGACAAACAATGTCGGATCTGCCCCAAACTTCACATGCTTTATTAGAGTCCTAACCTGAAGACATCTTCATAACAATATTCAGTTACAGTCATAGCGCCACCTGGGGGCAACAGGAAATGACATGTTTTACACTGGGATTAACTCCTCATAGAGATTAAACCAGATCAACATCATAATATGGCCAGTCTAATCTTAAGGCCTTTGAGATGTTAAATTGCAAAGATCTTGAGTTTTCGTTGAAGGGCGTGTCCATGGCGGACCGACAAAGTCTGATGTTTCGCCATATAAGGTGAATCACTTTTTTGAGGGCCAAAACATACTCGAAAACTCATGAAACTTTGCAGATGCGTCAGAAGTGGTGAAAATTTACGTCTGATATAGATTTCAGAATCAAGTGTGGCAAAATGGCTCAATAGCGCCACCTAAAAAATTTCAACGAAGTGCCCCTGACACTACGTTTTATGTACAGGTATGACATGTAGTGATTTTTACTCCATTCACCTGTGACATAGTGATTTTTGATCACGTGTCACTTAAGGTGTGGTTATGAGGGTATCAGATGACCCCTCCCTCCTTTTGTAATACGGGGCACCAGTTAAGAATACTATCTTAACAATTTAAGAACACTCCAAAAGAGCTGTTCAGTAATTCAGAATTAATGTAAAATGGAGGGAGTCGGTCAACTGATTTATCTGAAGGATTTGTGAGAGTCCGGTCAACTAGTAGAGTCTTTGGTCATCAACACAAGGAAGACAGTTATAATAAAATCAATGAAATTTATTAACAATAGACATGCAAGAGTAAATACCACAACGATTAATAATGAAATAATGAATATGCACTTCTAAAAGGTAGTAAAAATAATAATCAAAGGAGAATACTGAATTAAATCAAAGAAACAAATAAATGAAGTGAACACAGAATGGATAAATGCAACGCTGTTGAACTGAATGTAGAATGGAAGAGAATTGTATGGGAATGCTTCTTACGGAAGCCACCTAATGGCTCTGGTTATTTATCATTCAACAAACAATATCCCTATTATTTGTAACAAGCTGACCTCAAGTAACTGTTATCTAAACAGGTTAGAATAACATATGCTGCATGTATAAACTAATGCCAAGGTCTCTAGAAAAGAGGTTTGGTAAGTTTATATTTACGTTCCACACGGTCGGGTGATCAATCCGGTAGCAGAGACGTCTTCCACTGATGATGCAGGCTGCGTGCAGTGGGAGGGCGCGGAGTTGCGATCCAGTAGTCGTGCCACGCTGGGCTGGAGGATGCTGAACTTCGGTTGCGCCAAGAGGTCCTTTAGGATGGACTGGGCAGCTGGGTCAGATGAATCTTCACAGGTTCCTTTGCAGGCTCGCTGCGTCACTGAGGAGCCGTGTGGTACAAGCAATGTCTGCCGAGGCAGAGGTCCTTTGCGGACTGGGCTGCGCTGCTGTAGAAGCCGTAAGGGTCAAATTAAGTCTCTCAATGCTGGGGCCCTTTTGCAGCTAGAGTGCAGCTAGAAGCAATGAAAAAGGTTTGCTCGCAAAAGCTTCACCTTAACTGTCTTGTAGTTTCTTTCCTCGTCAGGTCAGAAACTCAGGACGTGGAGTGTCTGTTAATGTCTCCTTCCCCGTCGAGTTGGAAACGCAGAACAAGGGTGTGTCTACCCGGGGGACATATTTATCCCTTTCTGATGAGGAGGAGATTGAAATGTGGCGCCTTGCTGATCCTGAAGTGTGATTGGCTACTGTTATCTGAAGCAGCCCCGGTGTTGCCCACCCTAGTGTGGAACTCATTTGCATAGCATAAAGTACAGTGTTAAATTAGTGTCTTTAAATCTCTAGGAGGAGTTCGTTAAAGTACGACATCTGGAAAATGCAAAAAACGGTGAATTAATTCAAAATATCTGACTTCCTGTTTGGTTTTGGATTTCACTCCAAGAAAATTTTTTGTAGGTACTGGGCTGATAAATGTGTGTACCGAATTTCAAATCCCTAGTGTTATGTAGCGAGCGGGGCTGTACGTTAGATGGCGCTATCGAGCCATTTTGCCACGCCCAATTCCGAAACCCATAACAGACGTAAATTTTCACCACTTCTGACGCGTGTGCAAAGTTTTGTGAGTTTTCGAGCACGTTTAGGCCCTCTCAAATGCGATTCATTTTGGAGAAGAAGAATAATAATAATGATTAAAGCTGCAAGCAGCGTTGAGAGGGCCCTCGCACCCGGGCTCACCGCCACCCGTTGGCCTCAGGAAAACAGTGAACAGTGGGCGTCATGCATTTAAGTGAGTGAATACAGGAGAATTATGCCAAAGTCATTTCGAAATGCCACACTTCCTGCGGCCAACAGGTGGCGCTTTCACCTTAACTGAATTTTGCCATGTTGATGTCTTCAGGCCAGGACTATCATTGAACACGTGAAGTTTGAAGCAGATCGGACATTGTATGCCTGAGTTACAACAACTTCCTGTTTCTTTCGTGGCGTTAATCGCATAAATTAGCACTCAGCCAAGTGTTGCATGATTTAACGTGTCTCTAGCATGTTTGGTACTTCGTGGCATAATGAAATGTGACTCTGGTAGTGAATTACATCCTGAAGCATGCCATTTCCTGTTGCCAGCAGGTGGCGCTATGACTAACTAAATATTGTCATATAGATGTCTTTAGGCCAGGACTCTTATCACACATGTGAAGTTTGGGGCAGATCGGACATTGTGTGCCTGAGTTACAGCAGCTTCCTCTTTCATGGCGAAACATCAGACTTTGTCAGGCCGCCACAGACACGCCCTTCAGCGAAAACTCAAGATCTTTGAAATTTATCATCGCTAAGGTCTTGAGATTAGACTGACCAAAAATGACATTGATCTGATTAAATCTCTAGGAGGAGTTCGTTAAAGTACAACGTCTGGAAAATGCAAAAAACGGTGAATTAATTCAAAATATCTGACTTCCTGTTTGGTTTCGGATTTCGCTCCAAGAGAATTTTTTGTAGGTACTGGGCTGATAAATGTGTGTACCAAATTTCAAATCCTTAGTGTTATGTAGCGAGCGGGGCTGTACGTTAGATGGCGCTATCGAGCCATTTTGCCACGCCCAATTCCGAAACCCATAACAGACGTAATTTTCACCACTTCTGACGCGTGTGCAAAGTTTCGTGAGTTTTCGAGCACGTTTAGGCCCTCTAAAATGCGATTCACTTTGGAGAATAATAATAATAATAATAATAATAATAATAATAATAATAATAATAAACGGAGCAATTCCAATAGGGTCCTCACACCATCGGTGCTCGGGCCCTAAATATAGCTGCGAGCAGCGATGGCGGGCCCAAGCCCGGTGGCACCGCCACCCCGGTGGCTTCAGGGCAACTGTGCAATAGGCACTTAAAACGGTTAAACATCAAAGGACTATGTCAAATTCACTCCACATTTACTGCACTACAAGGTGCCGTTATAGAGCCCCTCCTCCCTGCCCATTTTCAAAGGATTACATGTGCCAAGTTTTAACATTATTCTGATGAATTTTGAAGCAAATCAGGTAAAAATAAGAGGGTGATCTCAATGTATGCTGAAAGTGACACATTTTCTGCTTCCAGTTGGTGGCGCTATGACTTTGAATCACAATAGTCAAATCCATGTGATCAGCCTTGTACAACGAAGACTAAGCCAAAGTTTCATCAAAATCAATTAATGTATGCAGAAGTTATAACACTTTGTTTCCCTTTTCTTGCCATAAATTCGTTGCCTCGCCACGGCCAAACCGTTTGAGATATCCAAAATCCGTTTGCAATTAAACAACTTTAATGTGTTAGCAACAAGTTAAAAAAAGCTTGGTGTAAATTGGATAAACCCTGTAGGAGTAGTAGTATAAAATTCATAGCCTGTTTTTTCAAAAAATTAACATTCAAACCAAAATAGCTGACTTCCTGTTGGTCGGAGCTAATGAATGTAAATTAGAAAATTGTCCGGCTTGATGAGAACAATATGTGTACCGAGTTTGGTGACTCTAGGAAAAACTAACCCCCCCACTTTTGTCAAAAGGTGGCGCTACTGAGCCCCTCCACCACGCCCATTTCTATGGCTTTGTCCATGTCTACTGGTTGACAATATTGATGTGTGTGTCGAGTTTCATGCAATTTGAAGCATGTTAAGAGCCTCAAAAACACTCAAGAATATTATTACAGTTTGACCTGTTGCCATGGCAACAATATTTCAAATATCAAAAATCCTGTCATAGGTCTACATCTGCTGTGTATTGACATTACACTGATGAAGTTTGATGCAAATCAGGTAAAAATAAGAGGGTGATCTCAAAACATTTCAAAAAGTGATACACTTCCTGCTGCCAGTTGGTGGCGCTATAACTTTGACTCACAATAGTCACATCCATGTGATCAGACTCCTATAACGAACACACTCGTGAAGTTTCATAAAGATCAATATATGTATTAAGACGTTATAACACATTTCCTGTTTCCTTTTTCTCGCCATAAATTCGTTGCCTCGCCACGGCCAAACCGTTCGAGATATCAAAAATCCCCTGGCAATTTTTAATCATCAGTGTCTTGACTTCATGCTGACCGAGTTTGGTGGCGATCGGATTAATCGTCTAGGAGGAGTATATCAAATTCCAGAGCATGCGTTTTTCAAACAACCCTTAATAGCTGACTTCCTGTTGGCGTGGCGATTAACTTAGAGCGCGAAAGTTGTTCGGCCCGATGAGGTCTATATGTGTACCGAGTTTCATACTAATACGTGCAAGCATGTTTAATATATGGACCAAATTTTCAGACTTTTTCAAGGGGGCGCTATCGAGCCCCCCTGCCACGCCCGGGTACCAGCCTCTCCGGCGTCCTAATGGCCGCGGATTCCAATGTGTGTGCCAATTTTCAAGAGTTTTTGAGCATGTTAAGGCCCCCAAAAAGCCCCGGAAGACGGAAAAAAAATAAAAAAAAAAAATAAAAAAAAATAATAATAATCCTTAGAAGAACAAGAGGGCCCTGCGCGAATTTTCGCTTGGGCCCTAATAATCCTTAGAAGAACAAGAGGGCCCTGCGCGAATTTTCGCTTGGGCCCTAAATATAGCTGCGAGCAGCGATGGCGGGCCCAAGCCCGGTGGCACCGCCACCCCGGTGGCTTCAGGACAACTGTGCACAGCGGGCAATAGGCACTTAAAACGGTTAAACATCAAAGGACTATGTCAAATTCACTCCACAGTTACTGCACTACAAGGTGCCGTTATAGAGCCCCTCCTCCCTGCCCATTTTCAAAGGATTACATGTGCCGAGTTTTAACATTATTCTGATGAATTTTGAAGCAAATCAGGTAAAAATAAGAGGGTGATCTCAATGTATGCTGAAAGTGACTCATTTTCTGCTTCCAGTTGGTGGCGCTATGACTTTGAATCACAATAGTCAAATCCATGTGATCAGCCTTGTACAACGAAGACTAAGCCAAAGTTTCATCAAAATCAATTAATGTATGCAGAAGTTATAACACTTTGTTTCCCTTTTCTTGCCATAAATTCGTTGCCTCGCCACGGCCAAACCGTTTGAGATATCCAAAATCCGTTTGCAATTAAACAACTTCAATGTGTTCGCAACAAGTTAAAAAAAGCTTGGTGTAAATTGGATAAACCCTGTAGGAGTAGTAGTATAAAATTCATAGCCTGTTTTTTCAAAAAATTAACATTCAAACCAAAATAGCTGACTTCCTGTTGGTCGGAGCTAATGAATGTAAATTAGAAAATTGTCCGGCTTGATGAGAATAATATGTGTACCGAGTTTGGTGACTGTAGGAAAAACTAACCCCCCCACTTTTGTCAAAAGGTGGCGCTACTGAGCCCCTCCACCACGCCCATTTCTATGGCTTTGTCCATGTCTACTGGTTGACAATATTGATGTGTGTGTCGAGTTTCATGCAATTTGAAGCATGTTAAGAGCCTCAAAAACACTCAAGAATATTATTACAGTTTGACCTGTTGCCATGGCAACAATATTTCAAATATCAAAAATCCTGTCATAGGTCTACATCTGCTGTGTATTGACATTACACTGATGAAGTTTGAAGCAAATCAGGTAAAAATAAGAGGGTGATCTCAAAACATTTCAAAAAGTGATACACTTCCTGCTGCCAGTTGGTGGCGCTATAACTTTGACTCACAATAGTCACATCCATGTGATCAGACTCCTATAACGAACACACTCGTGAAGTTTCATAAAGATCAATATATGTATTAAGACGTTATAACACATTTCCTGTTTCCTTTTTCTCGCCATAAATTCGTTGCCTCGCCACGGCCAAACCGTTCGAGATATCAAAAATCCCCTGGCAATTTTTAATCATCAGTGTCTTGACTTCATGCTGACCGAGTTTGGTGGCGATCGGATTAATCGTCTAGGAGGAATATATCAAATTCCAGAGCATGCGTTTTTCAAACAACCCTTAATAGCTGACTTCCTGTTGGCGTGGCGATTAACTTAGAGCGCGAAAGTTGTTCGGCCCGATGAGGTCTATATGTGTACCGAGTTTCATACTAATACGTGCAAGCATGTTTAATATATGGACCAAATTTTCAGACTTTTTTCAAGGGGGCACTGTCGAGCCCCCCTGCCACGCCCGGGTACCAGCCTCTCCGGCGTCCTAATGGCCGCGGATTCCAATGTGTGTGCCAATTTTCAAGAGTTTTTGAGCATGTTAAGGCCCCCAAAAAGCCCCGGAAGACGGAAAAAAATAAAAAATAAAAAATAAAAAAAATAATAATAAATATAGCTGCGAGCAGCGATGGCGGGCCCAAGCCCGGTGGCACCGCCACCCCGGTGGCTTCAGGGCAACTGTGCACAGCGGGCAATAGGCACTTAAAACGGTTAAACATCAAAGGACTATGTCAAATTCACTCCACATTTACTGCACTACAAGGTGCCGTTATAGAGCCCCTCCTCCCTGCCCATTTTCAAAGGATTACATGTGCCAAGTTTTAACATTATTCTGATGAATTTTGAAGCAAATCAGGTAAAAATAAGAGGGTGATCTCAATGTATGCTGAAAGTGACACATTTTCTGCTTCCAGTTGGTGGCGCTATGACTTTGAATCACAATAGTTAAATCCATGTGATCAGCCTTGTACAACGAAGACTAAGCCAAAGTTTCATCAAAATCAATTAATGTATGCAGAAGTTATAACACTTTGTTTCCCTTTTCTCGCCATAAATTTGTTGCCTCGCCACGGCCAAACCGTTTGAGATATCCAAAATCCGTTTGCAATTAAACAACTTCAATGTGTTAGCAACAAGTTAAAAAAAGCTTGGTGTAAATTGGATAAACCCTGTAGGAGTAGTAGTATAAAATTCATAGCCTGTTTTTTCAAAAAATTAACATTCAAACCAAAATAGCTGACTTCCTGTTGGTCGGAGCTAATGAATGTAAATTAGAAAATTGTCCGGCTTGATGAGAATAATATGTGTACCGAGTTTGGTGACTGTAGGAAAAACTAACCCCCACTTTTGTCAAAAGGTGGCGCTACTGAGCCCCTCCACCACGCCCATTTCTATGGCTTTGTCCATGTCTACTGGTTGACAATATTGATGTGTGTGTCGAGTTTCATGCAATTTGAAGCATGTTAAGAGCCTCAAAAACACTCAAGAATATTATTACAGTTTGACCTGTTGCCATGGCAACAATATTTCAAATATCAAAAATCCTGTCATAGGTCTACATCTGCTGTGTATTGACATTACACTGATGAAGTTTGAAGCAAATCAGGTAAAAATAAGAGGGTGATCTCAAAACATTTCAAAAAGTGATACACTTCCTGCTGCCAGTTGGTGGCGCTATAACTTTGACTCACAATAGTCACATCCATGTGATCAGACTCCTATAACGAACACACTCGTGAAGTTTCATAAAGATCAATATATGTATTAAGACGTTATAACACATTTCCTGTTTCCTTTTTCTCGCCATAAATTCGTTGCCTCGCCACGGCCAAACCGTTCGAGATATCAAAAATCCCCTGGCAATTTTTAATCATCAGTGTCTTGACTTCATGCTGGCCGAGATTGGTGGCGATCGGATTAATCGTCTAGGAGGAGTATATCAAATTCCAGAGCATGCGTTTTTCAAACAACCCTTAATAGCTGACTTCCTGTTGGCGTGGCGATTAACTTAGAGCGCGAAAGTTGTTCGGCCCGATGAGGTCTATATGTGTACCGAGTTTCATACTAATACGTGCAAGCATGTTTAATATATGGACCAAATTTTCAGACTTTTTTCAAGGGGGCGCTGTCGAGCCCCCCTGCCACGCCCGGGTACCAGCCTCTCCGGCGTCCTAATGGCCGCGGATTCCAATGTGTGTGCCAATTTTCAAGAGTTTTTGAGCATGTTAAGGCCCCCAAAAAGCCCCGGAAGACGAAAAAAATAAAAAAAATAAAAATAAAAATAATAATAAATATAGCTGCGAGCAGCGATGGCGGGCCCAAGCCCGGTGGCACCGCCACCCCGGTGGCTTCAGGGCAACTGTGCACAGCGGGCAATAGGCACTTAGAACGGTTAAACATCAAAGGACTATGTCAAATTCACTCCACATTTACTGCACTACAAGGTGCCGCTATAGAGCCCCTCCTCCCTGCCCATTTTCAAAGGATTACATGTGCCAAGTTTTAACATTATTCTGATGAATTTTGAAGCAAATCAGGTAAAAATAAGAGGGTGATCTCAATGTATGCTGAAAGTGACACATTTTCTGCTTCCAGTTGGTGGCGCTATGACTTTGAATCACAATAGTCAAATCCATGTGATCAGCCTTGTACAACGAAGACTAAGCCAAAGTTTCATCAAAATCAATTAATGTATGCAGAAGTTATAACACTTTGTTTCCCTTTTCTTGCCATAAATTCGTTGCCTCGCCACGGCCAAACCGTTTGAGATATCCAAAATCCGTTTGCAATTAAACAACTTCAATGTGTTAGCAACAAGTTAAAAAAAGCTTGGTGTAAATTGGATAAACCCTGTAGGAGTAGTAGTATAAAATTCATAGCCTGTTTTTTCAAAAAATTAACATTCAAACCAAAATAGCTGACTTCCTGTTGGTCGGAGCTAATGAATGTAAATTAGAAAATTGTCCGGCTTGATGAGAATAATATGTGTACCGAGTTTGGTGACTGTAGGAAAAACTAACCCCCACTTTTGTCAAAAGGTGGCGCTACTGAGCCCCTCCACCACGCCCATTTCTATGGCTTTGTCCATGTCTACTGGTTGACAATATTGATGTGTGTGTCGAGTTTCATGCAATTTGAAGCATGTTAAGAGCCTCAAAAACACTCAAGAATATTATTACAGTTTGACCTGTTGCCATGGCAACAATATTTCAAATATCAAAAATCCTGTCATAGGTCTACATCTGCTGTGTATTGACATTACACTGATGAAGTTTGAAGCAAATCAGGTAAAAATAAGAGGGTGATCTCAAAACATTTCAAAAAGTGATACACTTCCTGCTGCCAGTTGGTGGCGCTATAACTTTGACTCACAATAGTCACATCCATGTGATCAGACTCCTATAACGAACACACTCGTGAAGTTTCATAAAGATCAATATATGTATTAAGATGTTATAACACATTTCCTGTTTCCTTTTTCTCGCCATAAATTCGTTGCCTCGCCACGGCCAAACCGTTCGAGATATCAAAAATCCCCTGGCAATTTTTAATCATCAGTGTCTTGACTTCATGCTGACCGAGTTTGGTGGCGATCGGATTAATCGTCTAGGAGGAGTATATCAAATTCCAGAGCATGCGTTTTTCAAACAACCCTTAATAGCTGACTTCCTGTTGGCGTGGCGATTAACTTAGAGCGCGAAAGTTGTTCGGCCCGATGAGGTCTATATGTGTACCGAGTTTCATACTAATACGTGCAAGCATGTTTAATATATGGACCAAATTTTCAGACTTTTTTCAAGGGGGCGCTGTCGAGCCCCCCTGCCACGCCCGGGTACCAGCCTCTCCGGCGTCCTAATGGCCGCGGATTCCAATGTGTGTGCCAATTTTCAAGAGTTTTTGAGCATGTTAAGGCCCCCAAAAAGCCCCGGAAGACGGAAAAAAAAAAAAATAAAATAAAATAATAATAATAATCCTTAGAAGAACAAGAGGGCCCTGCGCGAATTTTCGCTTGGGCCCTAATAATAATAATAATAATAATAATAATAATAATAATAATAATAATAATAAACGGAGCAATTCCAATAGGGTCCTCACACCATCGGTGCTCGGGCCCTAATAATAATAATAATAATAATAATAAACGGAGCAATTCCGATAGGGTCCTCACACCATCGGTGCTCGGGCCCTAATTAAAGCTGCAAGCAGCGTTGAAAGGGCCCTCGCACCCGGGCTCACCGCCACCCGTTGGCCTCAGGAAAACAGCGAACAGTGGGCGACATGCATGTAAGCGAGTAAAAACAGGAGAATTATGGCAAAATCATGTAAAAGTGCCACACTTCCTGCGGCCAACAGGTGGCGCTTTCACCATAACTGAATTTTGCCATGTTGATGTCTTCAGGCCAGGACTTTTATCGAACATGTGAACATGTGTATGCCTGAGTTACAACAACTTCCTGTTTCTTTTGTGGCGTTAATCGCATAAATTAGCACTCAGCCAAGTGTTGCATGATTTAACATGTTTCTAGCATGTCTGGTACTTCGTGGCATAATGAAATGTGAATCTGGTAGTGAATTACAGTGTGAAGCATGCCATTTCCTGTTGCCAGCAGGTGGCGCTATGGCTAACTGAATATTGTCATATAGATCTCTTTAGGCCAGGACTCTTATTACACATGTGAAGTTTGGAGCAGATCAGTTACAACAGCTTCATCGTTCATGGCGAAACATCAGACTTTGTCAGTCCGCCACGGACACGCCCTTCAACCAAAACTCAAGATCTTTGATATTTATCATTGCTAAGGTCTTAAGATTAGACTGATCACATTTGATGTGTATCTGGTTAAATCTCTATGAGGAGTTAATCACAGTGTAAAACATGTAATTTCCTGTTGACTGCAGGTGGCGCTATGACTGTAACTGAATATTGTCATATAGATGTCTTCAGGTCAGGACTGTAATAAAACATTTGAAGTTTGGGGCAGATCCGACATTGTATGCCCGAGTTACAACAACTTCCTGTTTCATGGCGAAACATCGAACTTTGCCAGGTCGCCACGGACACGCCTTTCAGCGAAAACTCTAGATCTTCACAATTTAACGTCTCAAAGGCCTTTAGATTAGACTGACCAAATATGATGTTGATCTGATTTAAGCTCTAGGAGAAGTTCGTTAAAGTACAACATCTGGAAATGGCAAAAACTGCACAAATTTTGCAAAGAAAATTCAAAATATCTGACTTCCTGTTAGTTTTCAGATTTCACCCCAAGAGACTTTTTTGTAGGTATTGGGCTGTTAGATGTGTGTACCAAATGTCTGTTGTGAACACCAGTCAAGATGGCTTTCTAGGGACCAGTTTACGACAGGGCCCCTCTCTAACTGCCGGTGTGTAGGAAGATGTGCCACACCGTGATTGGATCTTTGGTGAATGAACATTAATAAATGTTCAGCAACATCAGATAAGATGTTGGGACAACTACCAGACACCTCTTCCAGAACAGGAAGGGGGACCTTCTGCACCCACTAAAACCAAGGAGAAGACTTCTCATTGGACGACACATTGAAATGAAAGGGATAAATATGTCCCCCGGGTAGACACACCCTTGTTCTGCGTTTCCAACTCGACGGGGAAGGAGACATTAACAGACACTCCACGTCCTGAGTTTCTGACCTGACGAGGAAAGAAACTACAAGACAGTTAAGGTGAAGCTTTTGCGAGCAAACCTTTTTCATTGCTTCTAGCTGCACTCTAGCTGCAAAAGGGCCCCAGCATTGAGAGACTTAATTTGACCCTTACGGCTTCTACAGCAGCGCAGCCCAGTCCGCAAAGGACCTCTGCCTCGGCAGACATTGCTTGTACCACACGGCTCCTCAGTGACGCAGCGAGCCTGCAAAGGAACCTGTGAAGATTCATCTGACCCAGCTGCCCAGTCCATCCTAAAGGACCTTTTGGCGCAACCGAAGTTCAGCATCCTCCAGCCCAGCGTGGCACGACTACTGGATCGCAACTCCGCGCCCTCCCACTGCACGCAGCCTGCATCATCAGTGGAAGACGTCTCTGCTACCGGATTGATCACCCGACCGTGTGGAACGTAAATATAAACTTACCAAACCTCTTTTCTAGAGACCTTGGCATTAGTTTATACATGCAGCATATGTTATTCTAACCTGTTTAGATAACAGTTACTTGAGGTCAGCTTGTTACAAATAATAGGGATATTGTTTGTTGAATGATAAATAAGCAATTATTTATCACCATTTTACCAGAGCCATTAGGTGGCTTCCGTAAGAAGCATATGGCGGCATTATATTGCCAATAATGACCGAGCGCACAACTGATGCTTGCGCGCGCAGTAAATCACTTCCGCGAGAGGATAACAGATCTACACGCGAGGAAACGGGAGCCCGCAAGCTCATTTTAAACCCGCGCGCGCGCATGACATCTCCTCTGCGCGCAAATCAAGCCCTCGCGTGCTCGGACAAGACTCGCAATACGCGCGTCATCACTTCCCACACTCGCGCTCGATCTTCTATTTCGCTCGCGCGAACACTTTTGATTTTTGTCAGTCGTGGGGCGGGACTTTACTTATTTCAGTGTAACCTCAAATGTCATTGGACAATTCAGTTTTTCCAGTCTGTTGTGATTGGACGCCTGTTGTAAAACGATTAGACATGGCTTCATCAATGGACCAGATGCAAGTGAGTTAAACATTATTTATTGACTGATTGATTGCATTATTATTATAATATGTCCTTACCAGATACTATATTAACTTGATTTATTATTATTTTTAAGGAGCTGTAGCTGCTGGGGAAAAATGAGAACACATATTATATTTGCTGTAGTTCACCGCTACATTACCACTATACTTCCACTAAACAGTATCTATGTTTACCCAGCCAAAATTATATCAGTTCTGAAAAATATAGAGATGTGAAAAGTGTCCATTAAATAGTTGTAACTATGATTCTAAATCCAAAATTGCTCCATGTGGCTTTGGATGAAAGATAAATCCCTTGTTCATATCAGTAAGGAAGAGTTGTTGTGTAAGCTTTTTTGTTATCATTCTTTGTCAGTTTAATATATTTTCATTAAATACAGTATAAAAGGGTTTCAGCACTTTACCCCGTTGACAAGTTGCAGTTAAAGTTAACATACAGTACGAATGTATGAATGTATGAATGATCATACCCCTCTGAAACCCAATTTAGAAATTAATCTTTATATCTAAGACACTTTTTTTTTTTTTAATAACATTATGTTCAGATGTGGTCAGCTGTACTCATAAATTCTGTGCACTGTACTTACTTTGAACTTGAAGAGTTCACTCAAAAAAGAAAATAATGTCATTAATTACTCACCCTCATGTCGTTCCACACCCGTAAGACCTTTGTTCATCTTCAGAACAATATTATATTATAAAGCGACAACAATATTTTTGGTGCACCACGTGACTTTGGCGCTCCGAACAGCTGATTCGACACAAAAGATTCATAACGCTCCGAAGCTTCCTGAAGCAGTGTTTTGAAAGAGGCCATCACTATATAAGTCGTTATTTTGTTTTTGTTTTTTGCACACCAAAAATATTCTCGTGGCTTTATAATATTAATATTGAACCACTGTACTCACATGAACTGATTTAAATATGTTTTTAGTACATTAATGGATCTTGAGAGAGGAAATGTCATTGCTCAGGCCTCACTGAGCCAGATTTAATCAAAAATATCAAAAATAATTTGTGTTCTGAAGATGAACAAAGGTCTTACGGGTGTGGAACGACATGAGGGAGAGTAATTAATGACATTATTTTCTTTTTTGAGTGAACTCTTCAAGTTCAAAGTAAGTACAGTGCACAGAATTTATGAGTACAGCTGACCACATCTGAACATAATGTTATTAAAAAAAAAAAGTGTCTTAGATATAAAGATTAATTTCTTAATTGGGTTTCAGAGGGGTATGATCATTCATACTGCGTACTGTATGTTAACTTTAACTGCAACTTGTCAACGGGGTAAAGTGCTGAAACCCTTTTATACTGTATTTAATGAAAATATATTAAACTGACAAAGAATGATAACAAAAAAGCTTACACAACAACTCTTCCTTACTGATATGAACAAGGGATTTATCTTTCATTCAAAGCCACATGGAGCAATTTTGGATTTAGAATCATAGTTACAACTATTTAATGGACACTTTTCACATCTCTATATTTTTCAGAACTGATATAATTTTGGCTGGGTAAACATAGATACTGTTTAGTGGAAGTATAGTGGTAATGTAGCGGTGAACTACAGCAAATATAAAATGTGTTCTCATTTTTCCCCAGCAGCTACAGCTCCTTAAAAATAATAATAAATCAAGTTAATATAGTATCTGGTAAGGACATATTATAATAATAATGCAATCAATCAGTCAATAAATAATGTTTAACTCACTTGCATCTGGTCCATTGATGAAGCCATGTCTAATCGTTTTACAACAGGCGTCCAATCACAACAGACTGGAAAAACTGAATTGTCCAATGACATTTGAGGTTACACTGAAATAAGTAAAGTCCCGCCCCACGACTGACAAAAATCAAAAGTGTTCGCGCGAGCGAAATAGAAGATCGAGCGCGAGTGTGGGAAGTGATGACGCGCATGCTGCGAGTCTTGTCCGAGCACGCGAGGGCTTGATTTGCGCGCAGAGGAGATGTCATGCGCGCGCGCGGGTTTAAAATGAGCTCGCGGGCTCCCGTTTCCTCGCGTGTAGATCTGTTATCCTCTCGCGGAAGTGATTTACTGCGCGTGCAAGCATCAGTTGTGCGCTCGGTCATTATTGGCAGTATAATGCCGCCATAGAAGCATTCCCATACAATTCTCTTCCATTCTACATTCAGTTCAACAGCGTTGCATTTATCCATTCTGTGTTCACTTCATTTATTTGTTTCTTTGATTTAATTCAGTATTCTCCTTTGATTATTATTTTTACTACCTTTTAGAAGTGCATATTCATTATTTCATTATTAATCGTTGTGGTATTTACTCTTGCATGTCTATTGTTAATAAATTTCATTGATTTTATTATAACTGTGTCTTCCTTGTGTTGATGACCAAAGACTCTACTAGTTGACCGGACTCTCACAAATCCTTCAGATAAATCAGTTGACCGACTCCCTCCATTTTACATTAATTCTGAATTACTGAACAGCTCTTTTGGAGTGTTCTTAAATTGTTAAGATAGTATTCTTAACTGGTGCCCCGTATTACAAAAGGAGGGAGGGGTCATCTGATACCCTCATAACCACACCTTAAGTGACACGTGATCAAAAATCACTACGTCACAGGTGAATGGAGTAAAAATCACTACATTGTGGTGCCCCGTGTGAGGCCAGCTAAGATTGAAATTGGTCTTTGATTCATCAACACAACAAATTCACTTAAAAGGTTGCAAGAGTAATTACTTTAACAGGAAGCTAAAATTCTCAGTTCGGTCAGTTACCGTTTGCTTAGCAGGTGGTCCCTCCCAAGCCTGATTCATAGTTTCCTCACTTAGCTCTGTGGTGCTATTTATGAATGGGATTTGTTGCAGTTGAATTGTTTGCAGTAAATAGAATTGTTGTTTGAGCTTTGGACCATTGTACAGTGGCATAATTCTGGTAAAGCGTTTCCTCATTCAGGAAACTATAGTGTTAGCAGAGGTTGTAATCACTAATTATAACTAATTGCTACTACTAAGCATAGCAAAGGGCTCAGATACCTTGTAAGTCTATCAAAAAGTTCTGTGTGAACTTAGATAAGTTTCAGATAAGGACAGTTCCCTCTGACCACTCATAGCCAAGGGCTAAAATCCTCATCACTAGTCAGTGTGAGACAGTGTCCCAGTGACACCAATCTATCAACACTTTTGTGTTAAGTACTGGGATTAGCTAGTCGCTAGGCGCAGTACAATATCTGTCAAAAATGGCAGAGTTAACCCTACCTGAACAGCTGGTTGTAGACCTGACCAGCACTGTGAATCCAGGTTACATAGAGACAATTAAGGGCTTAAATTATGACGAAATCAGTCTCAAGACAACACAGCTAACAGCTGAAGCAGCAGGCCAGGCCTTAAAGGGGGCCTCCTTAACCAAACTCCTCTCTAGCTTAGCACTAAATTGGGCTGCTCAGTTAACCCAAGCAATAGACAGAGTATCCCTTGCTAATGAACAGATAAAAGATAGGGATATGACGATCCAACAGCTAAAGAGTGAGCTGGCTGATCTGCGTCATGCAAATGACCATTTGAAGGTTGAAACCAATAGGTTGTCTGCAGAGAAAGAAGACTTGCAGTATATTAGAGACAGCCAAGGAGCAGATATCAATAGGCTGAAAGATGAAAATCTAGACCTAGAAACTGAGCTTAAACAGCTCAGGAAAGAATGCTCAAGTTCAGTCACTGTACTTAGAAGCCAGGATACAGCCGCTCTGCAAACAGAGCTCGCTCAGGCTCAAAATGATTTGTCAGCACAGGCAGACAAATTAAGGATAGTGAGTATCAGTGAGAAGCAGGCCAAAGATGACTTAAAGTCAGCCTTGTCTAAAATTTCTAGTTTGAAAATGGACTTAGAAATGGAGCACAAACTGTGTATTGATGCCCGTGAGCAATCAGAGTTGTTTAAACGACAACTGTACGATTCAAAACAGGCTCAGGTCCAACTCAGGGAGGACTTGGCTAGAGCAGACAATAAATTATTGGAAGTACAAAACAGTCATGACAAGATTGCTTCCAGAGCTCGAGAGTGGGCAGATAAAGCTGATATGGCAGAGCAGAGGCTAGAGGAAATAGGGAAGAGAATGGAGCAGTTAGACATAAATATGGACACACCCCATGAACCTGAACCACCAAGTGTGCGCTTCAGCTCATTTGGCCCACAGGTGAAAGATTCCCTACTTGATAGCCCCTCACAGAGACAGCGCTATCAGACCCATGGTGATGCAGTAGCTGCCAGTGGCCCAACCCCCACTGCTAGTCCCAGCCATCCTTATGGAGTAGATTCTGATTCACCTGTGTGGGGAAAAACTAGTCGCTCCATCCCTGATTTCCCTAGTATAGCACAGTCCAGAGACAGTAGGCTGCGTCAGCTTAGAGAATTAGCACGTGACATTGAAGTGTTTAACCCTGACACCCCTGGAAGCAACATAGAGTTGTACCTTAAGGATGTAAACTATGCATTGTCATACATCCCTGAGGCCACTATGGCAGATAAGCTACTCCTTCTGAGGAAAACAACTGTGCGAACTGTCCATGGTTTCATGGAGAGACAAAGTCCTGCCATTGCTGGTAATTACAATGAACTGTGTAGGGCCCTGAGAGCAGAATACACAATATATCAAAACCCGTCGGTCTCCAGGCTTTCTGCCTTGCAGACCAAGCAAAATCGCTACGAATCACCCAGAGAATATTATGAACGCTTACGCAGAGTATATTTTGCTGGTGCTGATTCTCCTAGGGCAGAAGAGGATGTGATGTTTAAAAGTCTGTTTGTGAGTAATTTGCATCCAACAATTAGGAAGTCTCTTTCACTGCTGGTAGATGTTGACCACATGACTGCAGCAGAGTTAAGACAGCTGGCAATGCGAGCCTGGGAGAGTGAGAAGTTACACCCAGACAAGAAAGACAGGGACCCAGGCACTCATGTGTTTGAACTCCGACATGACAGGGAACCTCCCCTTGAACTAGAAGGTTCAGAGCTTCCCCAAAGCGGACCAGCTCGTCCTAGTCGCCCCTCACAGCCAAAGTCCAGTGAGTTCCAACAGGACATGCAGGGCCATAAATCCTCAAGAAATGGAGGATACAAGGGTGGCAGACATACACACAGAGAGGATAGGCACAGGAGGTTCAGAGATAGATCAAATGACAGTCACAAACAGAGCAGTCAGAAGAAAAAGGAGTCCAAACGGACTGAAGGAAGGGATCGTGATAATTTGAAGCAAATTCAGAAAATACTTGCGAAAGCTCTCAAAGACCTTAAGTCAGAGGAGCACACATCCCCAAAAGAGAAAGATCCTCCTTCAAAGCAATGACTAGGCCGGCACCCTCCCCTCCCCCACCTAAAGTGTATTTGATAGGGTGGGGGGAAGAGCCGGGGGAAGGGGGAACCATGCAACAGATTGTAAGGCCTAACCAGTCAGATGTCAGTAGACCAAATCCCAGTCTCTGTCAGTTCCTCGGTGACTTGACACAGAGAGGTAGGGCTAGAAGGATTTACATTTCTGTGTCCATTGAAGGTGTATTAACATGTGACGCACTGCTAGACACTGGCTCAGAAATCTCTTTGGTGTCACCTGGGTTGTTTAAAAAACTCACCCAAGTAACTAACTCACTCGGTAAGTGGCTCAAGATTGAGAGTTGTCAGATCAAGATAACCAGCTACACACAGGATCAGGCCCCGATTAACCAGCGGGTGTGGGTGGAGTTAACCTTTGGTGAGATGAAGATAGTTCACCCTCTCTATGTTGTTGGTTTTGACACAGAACAACTTCTTATTGGGCAGGATTTGTTGAATAGGCTCACACCATTAATTGACTATCACAGCTGTCAATTGTGGGCATAAGTTAGAATCCCACGACCCATTGAGGAGATTAGTTCTGGTCGGAAGCTATGCAATACAGTGGAGGTAGAAAGGACATGTGACTCTAGACAGCTGACAGTGAAGGATGCCCACCTGAATGAAGAGGCACCCGCTGTGAGGGAAATGCAAATCATTATCCCCCAGTCAGCAGACATGGCTCATGAGAACAAGATCCCCCTAGAGCTGTTAGAGAAGAAAAATGCATTTCTGTGTGCCCTGGAACCTCTTAACACCCAGGTGTATAATCCACAGGTGGTGGGGGGCATACATGTTAATGAAGTACTTGTTGAGGATGCTGTAGTTGCACTCTGGTCAGAGAAGTCAGCCATAAGTCAGGAACTGTATCAACTGTTACAGGAAAAGCCTTGCAAAGTTCCCATGGTTGAAAAGAAGCAAAAATTTTGGCTTGCTGGTGGCTCAGAGAAAACAGTTAAAAGTGTTGGAGTTTGCTCTGTTTCCCTTGAGCTTGGCCATAACAATTTCAAGCACTACATGCTTTTGTTACCTGACCTGCCACATTCAGTATACATTGGTTCTGATGTGTTAGTGAGACTAGGGGTGCAGTTAGACACAGTCAACAATGTGCTGTGGTCCAGAGCAGATATTGGCACTAACATATTATCTTGTGATGCTAATAACATGCGTTCTGGCCAGACAGTTCCCCAAGCATGTCAGGTTATGAATGAGTTTGACACAGTGGTCCCTGCCCAAACTGCAGAGGTCCCGGTCAGACTAGTCATAAAAAGGGGTCAAGAAATGAACCAGACAGTACTAGCCTTTTTCCAGCCCTCTGCTCAGTTTTGCAGTTTGGGACTTACAATATGTGGTAACCCACAGCTTGAATTGTACAACCGCTCAACTTACCTACTTGTACAAAATTTCACCAGAGGAAGTATTCACATTCCTCCACATACTCCTCTAGGATACCTGATTGATAGCTCCTTTCATGATTTTGAATTAACCATTCCTGTCATAGGAGAGCTTCCTGACTTGCCTATAGAGAGAGACAACTGTGAGCAAGTGTATCTTACCTACCCTTCCAAGATGATTTCCATCACAACACTCCCAGGTGTGTTTAAGGGAGCCATCTGTAGAATAGACTTTGAAAGTGACAGCGAGATAGTGGTACATACTGTGATGGCCCAAGAGTCGCATGCACTAGTGAACTGTGAGAAAGATACAGGAAATTGCGCTGAACCATACCCTGGTTTTGAGTCAGAAGTGCAGCAGCAGTTAGACCAAGCAGACGCTCTTGACACAGAGATTCAGCGTCAGGAATTAAGGCAGGTGTTTTATGAGCACAAGGAAATCTTTTCTAAGGATTCCTATTATTGTGGAATTACAGATGTCCATACTGTCCGTATTCCCACAGATCCAGATGCACCGCCTACCTTTGTGCGGCAATACAGAATTCCACTCACTGCTTTTGACTCCATTCAGGAAATTATTGATTCCCTGTTAGAGAAAAAGATCATACGTGAATGCAATTCCACCTACAATTCTCCAGTTTGGCCTGTCTTAAAGCCAAGTGGAAAGTGGCGTTTAACTGTTGATTACCGGCAACTCAACAAACAGGTTCCCCTGTCACGTTGGCCTATGATACATCTTGACCAAGAGTTAGCAAAGGTTACTACAGCTAAATATTTCTCCACAGTTGACGTTGCAAATGGATTCTGGACAATGAAGGTAGATCCAGCAGATCAGTATAAGCTAGCATTTTCTTTTGGAGGTAGACAGTTCACCTGGAACAGGTGCCCATTTGGCTATTCAAACTCTCCTGCAGAGTTTAATATATTTCTACACAAGGCAATGGGTGATGCAGCTACCCGTGGAAACTTGATCTATGTTGATGATATCCTTATGCGTAGCCAGACTTGGTCAGACCATCTAACTGAAATACGACATGTTCTCACCCAGCTCACTGAGGCAGGTGCAAAGTTGTCATTATCCAAAGGACAGTGGTGTAGAACAAAGGTGGAGTATGTAGGACTGACTGTTGGTCCTGAAGGTATTCAACCTCAGTCTAGTAGAATAGAAGCAGTAAAGAATATTAAACCTCCCACAAATGTCTCTGAACTGCGTAGCTTCCTGGGAGTATGCAATTATTCCCGTCAGTTTATAGAAGATTATGCAGACATAGCCAGACCACTGCATGAACTGCTACAAAAAGGTAGAGAATTTAGCTGGGAGGAAAGTCAGGCACAGGCTATGAAAGAACTGAAGGACAGGTTGTGCACGGCCCCATGCCTAGCCTACCCTGACAAAGACAAAGAGTTTTTCCTTCAGGCTGATTTTTCAGAGCACTGCCTCAGTGCAGCACTCTCCCAAAAGCACGACCAGGATAAGCGGGTTGCAGCCTATGCTAGTAGGGCACTAAGTAGTGTAGAGATTAAGTTCTCAGACTGTGAGAAAGCTTTACTTGCTACAGTGTGGGCAATTGAACATTTTCGTAGCTATATTGGGGGTCAGAAAGTCATTGTTGAGACATGTCATCAACCTGTCCAGTTCCTCAATAGCCAAAGACTCAGGGAAGGTAGAGTTTCAAACAGTCGCATTGCCACATGGATGATGGCCTTGCAAGGTTATGAGGTGGAGGTGAAATATGCACAGAACAATAAAATGGCATTAGGCCGTGGACTAGCTATGTGCCAGCATTGCGTTGATGGAGAATACACTCAAGAAGCCAACACAGTAATCACCACACCCTCACTGACATCAAGCCATCACTACTATGATGAAAATGTCTGTGCAGGCCTTCCTAAGGCCTACATTGATGGGTGCTCCTATCACCATGAACAACACATACAGGCTGGAGTAGGATTAGTCCGGGAGGCTGACACCCCCTGTGGTGCACAGCAGTTCTGTTTAGGCCCTAAATCTAGTCAGTATGCAGAAATCGCTGCCGCACTCATAACTTTGCAACAAGCAGCAAAGTATGGGATCAGAGATTTGGTAATCTGTTCTGATTCAAACTATGCCAGGCACAGTTTTGTTTCTCACCTCCCTCACTGGAAACAGAATAGCATGAAAAATGCCAGAGGAAAGGAGGTTAAGCATAAGGAACTGTTTCTTGCCTGTGACAAACTTGTATATCAGAATGGTATGACTGTGTATTGGAAGAAGGTAAAAGGGCATTCCCAAGCACCTGGGCCAGACAAAACAGGCAACGATGAAGCTGATAGGCTAGCCAAAGCAGGCGCCATAGCAGGCTCTCCCTGGCAGTTCCAGGAGGATTGGCTTCCAACAGATTCAACTCATGTAAGTGTTAATGTTGTCACACGTAGGCAAGCAAAGGAGGCAGTGACAACCCTTAATGACACCCCACAGACTGTAGTGATAGGCAGGCAGCTATCAGATACTGACCTTATTGCCGTGCAAAAACAAGACCCTGTGATCAGCACTATGTACTTATTCATTTCTAACCCAGTAGAGCATCCGATAACTGAGCAAAATCTGACAGAGTCAAGTGACCTGAAAACACTGTATCTTATCAGACACCATCTGAAGTTAGAAAAGGGTTTGCTAGTGTACACTGCTGATGAAAATTCCCCACCTCGATGGGTGGTCTCCACAGCACACAGGGGGGTTATGCTTCTGCATGCCCATGATGAACCTTGTGGAGGCCACCGGGGGGTGAAGGCAACGCATGAGACCCTTCGTCAGTTAGCCTACTGGCCACAGATGAAACAAGACATTGCCGCCTACATCCAGGGTTGTCTAGTTTGTTGTCAGTTTCAACCGGCTAACCCCCCTCACAGAGCCCCTCTTCAGAAGGAAGGAATAACATTTCCCTGGTCCAACATTCAGATGGATTGGATCGGTCCTGTAGTTACGTCCTCCAGAGGTAACAAATACCTCCTTAATGTGACATGTGCATTTACAAAGTGGGTGGAATGTCTCCCAGCCCGAAATGACACAGCAGAGACAACAGCTATCTTGCTGATTAATCATGTGTTTAGCCGGTGGGGGCTACCCCTCTCTGTAGATTCAGATCGAGGTACTCATTTTACAGCCACTGTAATGACTGAACTGTGGAAAATGTTGGGAGTTCAGGCAAAACTTCACATTTCATTTCACCCTCGGGCATCAGGACAGGTTGAGAGGTCGAACCGCCATATTGTAGGGATGTTGAGGAAGTACATTTCAGCTAATGGAAAAGACTGGGATGTAAAACTACCCCTGACCTTAATGGCAATTAGGTCCACACCTCATAACTCTACAGGTGTCACACCTTTTGAAATGATGACAGGGCGGCAGATGACACTCCCCCTGCATCTCCTCTACCAACCTGAAGATGTCAGTGTAACCAGCGCATATACGGCCCACAAGTATGTGGCAGACCTGAGGGCTCACCTCAGGCAGACATTCGCATGGGCAAAAGAGCATCTGGAGCAAAGTGCTGAGGGCAGGAAAGCATACTACGATCAAAAGGCTAGCTCTACAGAATATCAGGTGGGAGACAAGGTGATGTATTTTAACTTCACAAAACCAGTGGGTGTTCCAAAAAAAATTCTCCCAAACTGGTCTGGTCCTCATGAAATTGTAGGAAAACTATCACCAGTAGCATACCGCATCAAAATCTCAAAAGGGAAAAGATCCCCTGTGTACAAGTGGGTCCACTTCAACCAGATTAAGCCTTACAAACCCCAGATGGGAATAAAGGGGGTAGACACCGCTCAGGAGTAACTCCGCTTAAGGTGTAGGTTCTAAGGCAGTGTAGAGAAGTCTATACTGTGTCAGGCACGGTGGCCAGTGCATCTGTGACTAGTTGTTGTGGCTAGTTATAGTGGTATTTGTTAGTTGTACTCTGCTTATAAAGTATTGAAGTGACACCCCATATTTGTGCAATTTCAGAATGAACCTGCTGAGCCTAATCATAGTGATCTGCGTACTCAATGCAGTACAGCCCTTGGGAATAGTGGAATCAGGTCCTCCTACTGGCATTATACTTCAGGATGCACCTAGATTTTTAGTGACTGACTGTTACGTGCACACTCAGAGAGTCTTTGTTCGGCTTAACCCTGCGTGTACAAAAAGCATGTGGCTGGATGGGGAAGGGTCCCCTGGCATGTCATCCAATGGAGCAAGGACATCATAGGACATGCCCAGTTAGACACAATTCATATGCTTAAACAGCTACAAAAAGTCACCATAACACAGGAAGAATTAAGAGGAGTTAGACGCCCAAAGCGCTTCCTTGGTACCCTACTGACAGCAGCATCAGCCCTAGGCTCACTCTTCTCAGTGGGTACTTCAACAGTTAACAGCATTAGCCTATCCACATTGAGAAAACATGTGGAAGGGTTAAAAAGAGAAATGCCTGAGATACAAGAGAAAATGTATGTTCAGCAGAAGCAACTGCAGCAGTTAGACAGAACTTTGGAGGGCACAATCCTCACTGTAAACCTACATACAGCCCTTTTGAATTATACAATCCACAGTATAGGCAAGATAGTGGATGTTATACAACATGATTATGCCCATGTACAAAACGTTCAAGTACTAATGCAAGATTTGCTGAGAGAGGTCAGCTCTGTTGTCAACAGTTTGGCATTGAATAGGATCCCTTCATACTTGGTACCAGTTGAGCTAGTGAAGAATATCTTGAATCCGGTGTTGCAGGGAACCACGCAAACACTGCAGGTACATTTAGCTTACAGCCTGGGAAGTGCTATACCAATCCATGTTAACCCAGAGGCTCAAGAAATTGGCTTCCTGTTAAACCTCCCGATTATCAACACTAAAAACATATATAAGTTGAAATCAGTGCTAAATGTAGGCTTCTGGTCTCAAGATGTACACATAAAAATTGAGACACCCTCACTTATAGCTTACCAAGATGAAAACTCTGACATGTATCTGACACCTAACCTACATATGTGTACAGTGGTCAAAGATATTCACTGGCTGTGTCCCAGTAAACCTTTTGTAAGAGACCCCATTGAAGGCCTATGTGGCATTAAAAGGTTAACCACAGAAGACAAATGCAATGCTGTTGCTACATACAGAGATGATGTGACTACCACCCGAATTGAGAGAGCAGGAAATAAGTGGTTAGTGAATACACCTGTTAGTGAAGCTGTAATGACATATAACAGACATGATACAGCTACTCCAATACACCTCCCTAACGAAACTATGCTAATTCAAATCCCAGTAGGAGCAATTCTCCACATCAAACACTTAGCTCTATACCATCTTGATGGTGATGTGCATAGTGTTGAGTTTGAAATAGCTGATGCTTTTAAAGGACACACTCTGGTAGTAGACAATTCACTCAGGAATCAAGTTTTGTTTGAGGGACCTAAATTAGCAAAGATCAGCCTCCAGTTAGGTAGCCTCCAAGCTACACCTGTGGAGCCAAAACCTAAGAGGGTGCCATTCACTTGGGGTTGGGATATCAGTGACAGCCTATTACTTATCTTCACACTATGTGGGTGGGCTACAATGGGCCTCCTGGGGTGGACACTGTACCAGCGAATCCACAAATTACAGATTAACCTGTCAGAGCAGGAAAGTGTGAGACTTAGCGACGCTCTTGAGCTCAAATATAACATGTGTAGACCACTCCCTGAGCTTACTCCCGTTATAACATGCCATTCTGACTAGATAAAAAATAGAGACTGCTCTATTCCCTATACCCCTCTCACTGAATAGTCTTTTTAGTTTTTTTTTTTACACGTAGATTCATGTGTAACCTTTTTAGTAGTCCTGAAAGAGGATACTATTATTATACTCACTAAAGAAGTTACTTAGTTGTAACTGTTGAGTTATAGTTTACTCAAAATGCCAATGGTCGAAGGATGAGGTGAGGTTTGTGTTTTGTTCCTGCTGTACCCCTCTTAGTACACCGCACAGGTCAACGACTCCAGGTCCTCGATCAGTCCGTGCAGGGGGGAGATGTTGTGAACACCAGTCAAGATGGCTTTCTAGGGACCAGTTTACGACAGGGCCCCTCTCTAACTGCCGGTGTGTAGGAAGATGTGCCACACCGTGATTGGATCTTTGGTGAATGAACATTAATAAATGTTCAGCAACATCAGATAAGATGTTGGGACAACTACCAGACACCTCTTCCAGAACAGGAAGGGGGACCTTCTGCACCCACTAAAACCAAGGAGAAGACTTCTCATTGGACGACACATTGACTCTAACCATTAAACTCATTCCTAAGGGTTAGGCAAGGACTGCCATAAAAATTCTTTCAGGACCTCCTGGATGGAGCAGCAGAGACTGAAATAAAGAGAGGCCACAGAGATCTATCTAAATCCATTCATACTTATGCTTGGAGGCCTTAATTTGATCTAAACTGCATCACATACACTCCATCTTCATGCAAAAGCACAGTTTATGTTAATGGTTACTGACTGCTAAACCAACAGGTCATGGGACAGACCTGTTAAGAGATAAACAAATGCATGGACGATGATTTAACCATTTCATATCGTGTTTGGTGTCTATCTGCTCCCTACGATGCCTTTAATAATTTGAAAGAGGTTTAATAAAGAAATAATGCATGGGTAAAATGTTAACCCCTTAGCATTCCAGTCAAATTTGTCTAAAACGCCTGAAAAAAGGCATACCCAAAATAAATTGCTTACTGTTCTTGAACCATTTGCAGTATATGCATGGTTTTGGTATCTTTTGAAAGGGGACACTCTGAGGTTTGTTCATAAGCAGTCAGAATCACTGTCAGTCTTACTGCTATTGAGTAATAGAATTTGGAACACACTGAAAAATGGTAAAAAATATTCCGCCTACTTTTTTTTTTGTAAACAGATGCCTGCAGATGACTACAGATGGCAGCTATTAGCTAGAAAACACAACAGGATCACAGCCTGAAGCCTTACCAAGCTCCATTTCAAATTTGATAAAAATATCTTAGAAAATGAGTGTTTTACACATGTTTATTTGAGTTTATGTCTAGGCGCTCCCCAAAAAAAGCCACTTGGAGACTCCAAATGGCCCTTTGGAACCATCAACACATAAAAGGCTGTTATTCTTCAATGCTTTAATGTACAGTCATAATTTTGGGCTCTAATGAAAGGTTACACTTAGAGCTATTTTATCCCTTATCCAGATTTACTGTCAATTATTGCTGACATATAGTAACTGAAGCATTAACACATTATAGTGTTTCTTCAATTCTTGAAACTAAATTTTGTCCAAATAAAGATACAAAAGTGCTATGGTATTAAAACACTTTATTATTAGAACTCACACTATATATCTCAAACTATTTACAAATTTTATAATTATATTTCTTAGATGTTGTTGGCAACATGCAACACATTATGACAATCGCGATTTGGCACAAAGGCTATATATCTCACACTATTATATGTCAAACTATTTAGTATATCTATTTAGCTATAACATCTTATCTTCTGCTGGTAGGGTTCCTGCTGTCATCTTGTCCAGTCTTCATCTGATTCAACGTTAGATGATCGTCTGTGATATAAAAAAAGAAATAAATAATTTAGACATTTTTTTGTAGTTATTTTTTTATACATCTTTTTTATACTACAGTTTTTTACAAGATCACACTCATATAAACAGAAACACGTGCACACAAAGAAGTCTGGCATATATTACTCATCAGTGCATGAGTACACACATGGACACAAATTAAAACCAACAAAGGAGAAAAAAATACTATAGTAAATGTATAGTAAATACTATAGTGTTTTTGAACCATACTATAGTAAAGTGCTTGAATTAATTTATTGTGGTAATTCTACAGTTGCTGTGACAATAAAACAACTATAGTAATAAGAAAATTACCCAACAACTGTAGGGTATATAATACTACAATATACACTACAGTTTACTGTAGTAAAAACTAAAGTATACTACAGTATTACAGTTTATCAGTTCACTTTAGTCAATACTACAGTATGCTATAGTATTCATTACAAAAGTGTTGTAAATAATATAAAAATACAGTATACTACAATTTACTATAGTACGGTTCAAAAACACTACAGTATTTACCATAGTATTTTTTTTCACCTGGGCATGCATGAATGCAGAGACGTATGTTACATAACTGAACGCAGAAACAAATATAGACACAGAGACACGATCCATATCCACCGGTGTGTGAGCGCATTCATAACTTTACTATGGTAAACATATAGGCTAATGTATGAGCGTACCATGGTAAACATGAGCGCACCTCACGACAGAAGTTAGCAGGAACACATCGTACAGTCATCAAACAGTAAAATATGTTTTAGAATATAATAAAACACTTACTTGAGTGACGTCGATCATATCCATAACATCTCCGTCCATTCAAAGGATAAAACACCACCCTGTTGTCCAGAGATGCTACGAACTTATCACTGCTGCTGCCGAGTGGATTGTTTCACACGTTCTTCGTGTGAGAAGTGTGTTTTCCGCGTTCAATTCGACATTGTTTTCCTCTAAAACTCTCTACAAACTTGTTTTGCAAACAGTCCCCCTTCAGCTTCGCCATTACGCATGACGCGCGATTGGAAATCTAGCTTTGCGCATATCTGTCCTCTGCACAAGCTATGGACTTCCCACTAAAGCCGCAGATCATTGTTTTCAGAAATTCATTGGCTATCAGATATGACCGTCATTTTCAAGCTCTGACATTACTGGTTTGCTCTGCTGTCAGTCAAACAGAAGGAGGTACCTTTCATCTCACTGGGTAGTCTTTGGCTATTTCTGCCTAGTAACAGCGACCAGAGGCTCCAATTGGTCCAAATGAGGTGTCAATCCAAAGGTTGAAGTTCAGCGGCCATTTTAAGATAGAGAAACGGGGTTTGTTTTGAAATGAAAATGAAACTAAACTCTTGAAAGTGTAATAGGGAATCGGCGGACCTACGGCAGCAGGTGTAGGCGGACAGCTGGATTGTGACTGGAGCGCTGATGGTAGGAAGTAGTGTAGATTCCGGAAGTGATCCGGAAATGGAGGATGAAATGGCGGATGCGGATAGCGGAGGCAATGTAAGTAATGAATGGAAAGTGGTAGAAACTCGGAAAAGAAAGAAAAGTTGGGGACAAATCTCAGAAACGGACAGTGAAAAGGGAAATTGCCAGGCAAGAAGAAGGAAAGAGGAATATAAGGTATTGCTGAAGTTTGCTACTGAGTCTGTTAATGTCATTAACCCTTTGAAATTAACAAAAACACTCAAAGAAACATTAGGCACGATTGAAAGTATCAAGACATTGAGGGATGGCAAATTGATGTTGTTTTGTAAAGATTGTAGACAACAAAAAACGGCCCTGGGAATAAAATCATTGATCGGGCACAAAGTAGTATGCTCAATCCCAGAAGAGAAGAATTGGGTTAGAGGTGTGATTACAGGGATTCCAACTGATGTTTCAGTTGAGAAAATCAAAAGAAATATAACTGGGGCAGCAGTAAAGGATGTCAGACGGCTGAAGTGCATTAGAAATAATGAAAAGACTGACAGCCTCTCAGTAGTGTTAAACTTTGATGAAAACAAATTACCTGAGAGAGTATATTTAGGTTTTGTGAGCTATAATGTCAGGCCATATGTTCCCCCGCCGCTAAGATGTTACAAGTGCCAAAAATTCGGCCACGTAGCGGCAGTTTGCAAAGGAAAACAGAGATGTGCGCGGTGTGGAGGTGAGCATGAATATGGCAAGTGTGGGCAAGGTGTTAATCCTAAATGCTGTAATTGTGGAGGAGAGCACAGTGCAGGATACGGAGGATGTTTAGTAAGGAAGAATGCAGTGAAAGTACAAAATGTCAGAGTGGCAGAAGGAATAACATACGCTGAGGCTATAAAGAAAGTAAAACAAGCACCCAAAGTAATTGAAACAAGGACAACAGCATCACGACAAAAAACAGTGATGAAAGAGCAAAGTATAGAGAACGAAGTGATTGTTGATAAAGTTTCATTCGTGGCATTCATAGCAGAAGTGGTGAATTGTTCCGCCCAAACTGAAAGTAGGACAGAGAGAATTAAAATCATTATCAGAGCTGCTGAAAAGTACTTGGAGTTAGAGGATGTTACAGTAGATATGATAAATGAAAGGCTCAAGATGCAAACCGTAATCAGTCAGGCAGAAAACAGTCAAACATGTGGTGGTACATAATGGTGCTAACAATATTGCAATGGAATGCAAGAAGTTTAATTGCTAATGGACAAGAATTCAAAAAATTTATAACAAATCAAGGAAATAGTCCGGACATTATATGTGTTCAAGAAACGTGGCTTAAACCTCAATTAAATGTTTTAATTCATGGATACGCTATAATCAGAAGAGATAGGAATAAAGGAAATGGTGGTGGGGTAGCAACATTTATTAAACAAAATATTGGGTATAGGAAAGTAGAGGTAAATGGGGAGCAAGAGGTTGTAGTGGTGGAAATATGGGAAGGTGTACAGAGTATTAGAATAATTAACTTTTATAATCCATGTGACAGGTTAAGCAAGGACAAGCTAGAACAAATAGGAGGAAATGGAAGTAACAAAGTGGTGTGGTGTGGTGATTTTAATGCACACAGCACATTATGGGGGAGTACAAACACAGATAATAATGGATTAATAGTAGAAGACATGTTAGATTGGGGAAGATTAGTGTGTATCAATGACGGAAGCTATACAAGAGTTGATTTGTCTCAAGGAAAATATTCAATGTTAGACTTGACTATAGTCTCTGAATGTTTAGCTGGAAAATGTGATTGGAAAGTATTAAACCAAAGTACAGTTGGTAGTGATCATTTTCCCATCAGCAGTACAATTGGTTTAGATATAGTAGAAATTGTGATAAAAAGAGTGCCTAGGTGGAAATTTAAATCAGCCAAATGGGACAAATTTAAGGAGTTATGTCATAACAGAATGTCAGAATTTAATAAGTTTATGGAAGATGTAGAGGATTTTAATTATAAGATATGTGAAGTTCTTCAAAGCACTGCTAAAGAAGTAATAGGTAAGAAGAAGGCTGGTATGAGGAAGAAAGCCGTCCCATGGTGGAATGAGGAGTGCAGTGAGGCCATTAGTAAAAGTAATAAAGCACTTAAGAGAGTAAGAAGATCATTTAATTATAATGATTTTATTAATTATAAAAAAGCACAGGCTGTAGTGAGGAGAGTAATACGAACATCTAAGAGAAATTATTGGAGGGAATTTTGCAGCAATATTGGGGAAGATATTGAAATTAATAAAGTTTGGAGTATGATAAGGAAAATGGGAGGAAAGCAAAGAAATAGCAACATTCCTGTCTTAGTATATAATGATAAATTAGTAATATCAGACAGCGAAAAAGCGGAGGTTCTAGCAGAAACATTTACTAAAGTGCACAGTAGCTCAAATTTGTCAGATGATATGAGAAGGTATAGGGAACATATCTTGAGTAAGAACCCTCAACTATTGGAAGAAAAAAGACCATCTGGATGTACTTTAGATTCAGAGTTTACTCTGTATGAGCTGAAGAAAGCACTTGCAGGGGTTAAACAAACTTCACCAGGAAGAGATGATATCTGTTATGAGATGGTAAAACATCTTTCAGAGACATCATTAAGTATAATTTTAAGTTTCTTTAATAAGGTGTGGGAGTCAGGGAAGTTACCAGCTGACTGGAAGCATGGTGTTATAGTGCCAATCGCAAAACCAGGTAAGGAGCATAGTCAACCAAATAATTACAGGCCCATTGCATTAACTTCAAACCTTTGCAAACTTATGGAACGTATGGTAATGAGCAGATTGGTATATATCATTGAGAAGAAAAAACTTTTTTCACCATATCAAAGTGGTTTCCGGAAAGGGCGAAACACAATGGACTCTGTGATATGTTTGGAAGCTGAAATTAGAAAGGCTCAAGTAAACAAGGAAGTGTTAGTAGGAGCATTTTTCGATGTTGAAAAAGCTTACGACGTGATGTGGAAAGAGGGACTTTTAATAAAATTAGAAAGAATGGAAATAAAAGGAAGAATGTATAATTGGATCAAGAATTTCTTGTTTAAAAGAACTATACAAGTTAGGGTGGGGTCTGAATTGTCTCAGATATATCAAATAGAGAATGGAACACCTCAAGGAAGTGTTAGCAGTCCTATTCTGTTTAATCTAATGATTAATGATATTTTTAATCAGATAGACATGGGGATAGGAAGGTCTTTGTATGCAGATGACGGGGCGCTGTGGAAAAGGGGCCGAAATGTGGGACATGTGGAGAAGTGTATGCAGAAAGCTGTTGAAAAAGTAGAAAGTTGGGCTAATGAATGGGGCTTCCGTTTCTCTATAGCAAAAACTCAGGTGATCTGTTTTACAAAAAGAAAAATCAGTCCAATAATGAATATTAAAATGTATGGTCAGCAATTGGAGCAGGTGTCAGTAATCAGATTTTTGGGAATGTGGATGGATTCAAAATTGAATTTTAGAGTTCATATTCAGAAGTTGGTAGACAAAGGTAAAAAAGCAATAAATGTAATGAGATGTTTGTCAGGAGTTGAATGGGGAGCTTGTCGTCAATCTCTTAAAAGGATTTATTGTGCTCTAATAAGAGCAAATATTGATTATGGCAGTATGGTGTATAGTTCTGCATCTAAATCACAACTGTTAAAGATCGAGGCTATTCAATCACAAGCTATGCGAATATGTTGTGGAGCAATAAGATCTTCTCCAATAACAGCAGTACAAGTAGAGATGGGTGAAATGCCTCAAGAAATTCGAAGGCTCAAATTAAAGATGAGATACTGGATTAATGTAAAGGGACACTTGGATAGTCATCCAGTTAAGAAAGTTCTGAAGGATTGCTGGGAGTATGAGTGTAAAAAACTGTTAAGTTTTGGATGGACTGCTAATGAGGAGGCACAGAATATGGGAATTAGTGACATCAATATTGCTCCTTCTGTGGCAACTTCAGCAATTCCTCCTTGGTTTTTCCCTATGCCAGTAGTTGACATTCAGTTGTATTTAAGGATGAAGAAAGAGTTATGTTAACAAATATAGCAGTGCAGAAATACATTGAACAATCATATTATAACATATTACAAATATATACGGATGGCTCTAAAGATCCTGAATTTGGAACAACAGCATCTGCAGTCTATATTCCCCTATTCAATGTTAAAATATCTAAAAGAATATCAGATCATGTATCTGTTTTTACTACAGAGATAATTGCAATATTTTTAGCACTCCAGTGGATAGAAGAAGTACAGCCAACTAGAATAGTAATTTGTACAGACTCCCTTTCAGTTTTAAATAGCCTTTTAAGTGGAATATCAATAGCGAGGCAAGATATGATATTGGAAGTGATGCAGAGTCTATTCAGAATAAGACAATCTGGAATTATGGTAAATTTCTTGTGGGTTCCATCACATGTGGGTGTGGAAGGAAATGAGGAAGCAGACCATCTGGCTAAACAGGCTTTGAAACATGCACAAATTGACATTAAAGTATCAATGAGTAAAGCAGAAGTAAAAGGGTTAATTGCAAATGAAATAAGAAAGAAATGGCAGAAGGAGTGGGATAGTGGAATAAAAGGTAGACACTTTTATCATATTCAAGAGAAAGTAGGGCTAGAAAGAAGAAAATTTGGCAACAGGAAAGAAGATGTTTTAATGTCAAGAATGCGTCTTGGACATTGTTCATTAAATCAGGGTCTGTATAAAATGGGAAAACATGAAAATGGAAATTGTGATAAATGTGGTAAAGCAGAATCAGTAGAGCATGTTCTTATAGAGTGTGATGCATATGAAGGAGCAAGATGTAAATTAATTCAAGTTTTAAGATCTTTTGGTATAAATAATTTGTCTCTTCAAGTTCTGTTAGGAAATTATTCAAAACAGTCTAGGATATTTCATGAGTTAATTATTTTCTTAAAACAAACAAGATTGATCGATAGAATTTAGGATACAGTTGTAACAATTTTTTTTTTTTTTTTTAATTATTGTTTCAAACTTCCCAACCATTATGCGCTCCACACTCCTATCCAGTAGGTGGCGGGAATGCACCATTTAAGTTGGTCTGCCAACCGCCATTAACTCCAGAAGAAGAAGAAGAAGAAGAAAGTGTAATAGCTATAATAGCATTGCCGGCTAACGTGAAATGATACTACTCTGCTCCATGGATGTTTATTGACATAAACACGTATTATTGACTAAATATTTCACTGAATTGGATAGCCTAGACACTTTACAGAGTAACTACACCGTTTTTATTGGAATGTTATGGATCAGTGCACTTTGAGGAAGCTTCATATGGTGAGTTCGCTCAGTTTTGCGTAAATATTTTGTTGGTCGGTGGTCTGACAAAGACACCGATTGTTTTTGCTGTGTTGATTGTATCTTAAAATGGTTTACATCGTTCGAATCACAAGAATCTCAGCTTTCCGAAGATATGTGACATGTTCAGCTTAATGTTTTCTCAATATCGCTGTCCAAGACGTATAACCGTTTATCATCCAGTGTACCGCCGGCGGTACACTGGATCGGTCATTGAACAAAGTAAGTGCATGCGTCTTGCGGAAGAACATTATAACCGGCGCTACTTCTCTCCGTTTATGACTATGGACGAGTCACCCAGCTCCTGTGCTACTCCACAGCGGCGGCAACCCGCTGGACTAAAATAGTCTGAAAATAAACACTTATTATAGGCAGAGTGCCATTTGTGAAAAAAATAAAAATAAAAATAAACAGAGGATGGTGGGGTGTTTTGAAAAGTTTTTTTTTTTTTTTTTTATTTGTTAAAAACCACAGCGGTGCTATATACTATTTTTCGCAGCCATTACATAAACATTTTTACAAAAAAATCTTCTGATTTAACCTTGAGATTTGAAGTATTAGATAGCTTAGATATTTGCACCACTGCAATGACACTAATAATTCTTCATTTCTGATAGAATTGCGAAATCAATCAGTAGTTATTAATTGAATAACGAGACACAAAAATTAAATCGTGTTTGGTCCCATTTATTTTTGATCACAGTGCATACACACAAACCTTTAGTCCAAATGTGCGCACATTTGGAGAAATGCACGTTTACTTCAGATTTCAAGAATATAAGCCGGGTGCACGCCGGGTCTTAATTACCGAGGTCAGAAAATGTAGTTTCCTAGGGGGGGTACGGCCGGTGGCATGCTCCCAGAGAAAATTTAGATTTCCCTGGTGTACATATGTGCATTTTAAGACGTTTTAAGGCCAACAAATCGGATAACAATAGCTTTAAAACCATGTCAACAAATACATGCATGCCTGTGTAGTGGGGCAGTCTAGGTACCGCCCTATTGAATGTGGTTGTCACCTGAATGACAGGTGCAACAGCCTAGTGGCTGTTGTTCTGGGTATATTTAAAGCGTAGTCTGTCACCTGGGTGCGCATCGTGCAATCGTTGTGTGTGGGTGTATGCGCGTGCAGCTCTGCGGGAGGTATGTATCTAGTGGTTTGGCTAACGTTGCTTCTAGTGTCTATGCACTATCTAAGTGTGTATATTTGTTATGGTCAGGATTGGTACGACGTTGCTGTTGGGCACAGGCTGTCTTTCACTCCAGGTATGTCATTTCAATGTAACGTTTGTTATATTGTGAATCGTGGTAACGTGCTTTGGTCATATTGCAGTTTGTGTATGCTTGGAACGCCTGCATATTTGCAGTCCAATTACGGATAAAGCTGTGAGTAACTGAACCCGTATATTTAGCGATCTACTTCTGGGTATGTATATCTAGTCCCTTGAGCATTATTGGGGTGGTGTCTTCAGCTAATTTTATTCATTTTGGTCTATTTTAGTGGGGTAACTGCTCGTGAGCATTTCGTCACGGTGGACTGCAGGGCAATTGCTCCAACGTCGACGAGAAGACTGCACTGTTTGTTCTGCTGCTATTTTTATGACTGTGTGACCATTGTATTTGATCCTTTACTGTTGATTCTGTTTTTGTTTTGTTTCTTATGCTGGTGGTTAAGGTGAAGGATGGCTAACTTTAGCCGTCGCTAAAAGTGGTACCGTTAACGGTGCACGTTCAGCCTCACTGGTGTTTATATTGCCACCAGCAGCCTGTTGGTTTTGTTTGTTTCTTTGTTTGTTTTGATCTGCGCTCTTCCTAGGGATGGCGTAGCAAAATCGGGAAAATCTCGTACCTGGAAGACTTATGTGTTTTGTTTGTTTGATTTGTGCTGGTACTGAAGCCCTTCTAGCTTTGTTTTATTTAATAGTTTTTTTGTGTCTTCCATGTGATTTATTTTGAAGTTGGATTATTTGCTTTTTTTTTTCAATTGTATTGTTCTAGTTTTTGTCCTTTTTGGTTCTGTTTGTTTTTCTTTACACGCTTACTGCTTCATGGCATGTCCAGGTTCATGAGCCTTTGGTGCTAACCGAGTGAATGTTTATAACTCCCTGTCTGACTCCTGTAGCCAGTAAACTGTCCATTGGTCTCCTTTATGGTTTGAACTTATTCCAATGCAAGTTGCGGGATTGAATGTGGGTTGGATTAATTGTGCTGTTATTTACTTTCTTTTTTTTTGTTATTTCAGGAGCTGAAGGCCCCCAGTGAGGGAAGCTAGCTGTCTTGGCCCTGTGGTGGTGGTGTTTCTCTCAGATTTTGCCATTTGACAACTGCATCTCCCTCACTTAGTGTGTGGTGCGAGTGTGAGCGTGAGTGTTTGTGTGGAGCATATTTGGGTGCGTGGGGTGTCTTAGGATACTCACTGTTCAGCTAGCCGCCCTACTGGTAAGCCTCAGCCTGAAAGTTTATTTTCTTTTTCCTTTTCTTTTTGTTTGGTCAACAGTTCATGACATTTTAATAATTATTGGAAATAAAAACATTTTGTATTTATATCCACGTCTCTTGTGTTGAGTGGTAACGAACCTATGTGTCCTATTTTGGGTATAAATGTTCCCGTTTATAGACACGGGGTGGCGTAGTCTGCTTTATCTCATTCGAGTTGTGCATTAGTGTCAATTCTTGCCATTTACGGCCACGCCACACATTGGCATAGTTGGCAGGATACCACATTTGACAGAGACGTGGGTGTACATACAGTTGTTGGGTTTTTTTGTTTTGTTTTTTTTGTTTTTCTTTATTCTTTTGTCTTTTGAGTATTGCAGGATTGACCTTTTTCCTTGGTGAGGAGTGGCAGCAGAACAGCAGTGCACGTCTTGTATTAAACCCAGCCCTTATTGTGGGCCTATGTTTCTTCTTTCATTGGTAAGTGCTTCTGTAGTTACAGTATGGAAGAGGAGTTACAAGAATTAAGGGAGATGATTGTTCAGTTAAGAGCAGACAATGAGAGGTTGCGTCAGGTTGTGCCCCCAGGTCCCAGTGACTCATCTGCTCCTGCTCCTGCTCCTGGGCCTTCCGTTCCATCACAACCCGGTAATGTTGAGTTTGCTAGACCAGAACGATTTGTTTTTGTACCTCGAGACAGGAAGTGTCCCAAATTTAATGTCAGGGTCGGCCTCAGTATTGAGGAGTGGGTTGAGGAGGCCCAGGCTTGTATGCGTGCCCGTCACCTTTCTGATACCGATAAGGCGTTTTATTTATTTGACCATTTAGAAGGGGAGGCAAGGGAAGAGATTAAGTACCGCCCAGAGGTAGAGCGTAAAGACCCAGACAAAATTATTTCAGCTTTGCGGGAATTGTATGGTTGCTCGCAGTCATATGTTTCTTTGCAGAAGGCCTTTTCCTCGAGAAAACAACAGGACGGCGAGAGCCTGTTAGAGTTCTCCCTTGTCCTGATGGGTCTCCTTGAGCAGGTAAAACAACGATCACCTCATGGTATGCCAAATTCACATGTTTTACTACGGGACCAATTCATTGAACATGTTTTTGATGGCGCCCTCCGTCGAGAATTAAAGCAGTTTATAAGTCGTCAACCTACGTTAACTTTGTTGGAGGTGTGTAGTGAAGCCCTTAGATGGGAGAGGGAGGGTATGCCAGGAAGCACAAGGGCCCGAAGTCATTCTGTTCCATCAGCTCATGGGATACAATACGGGGTGCACGGGGACCCATTGGTTAGGGTGAGTAGGCCATCTGGTAATTCGGAATTGGCAGAGTTGAGGGATATACTTAAAAGCCAGCAAGCACAGTTGACTAAACTTACACAAAGTTTTGTTTGTTTACAGGCTCCCTCGTTGCGGTGTCAATCTTCCCGACAGGGACCAGTTATCTGTAGAAGGTGTCAAAAGCCTGGTCATTTTGCCCGAGATTGTGACGAGGAACATGTCCCATCTCGCCCTCAGCTTCCCTCTCTCCCTGTCCCGTCAAGAGCTGGAGATAGACAGCCTGGTCCATTAGCAACGTCGGAAAACTAGCCCCCACCGTGCTTCAGGGCCATAGCACGGGTGGGGAGGTAACTGGCTCAAACGTTTCAAATATGTCGCATTTAATGTCATCATGCCCACACCTTGTTGTTGTAATTGGCGGAGTTCGAGTGCCCTGTTTGGTGGATACTGGCTCCATGGTAATAACGATTACTGAGAGTTGTTTTCGGGAACATTTTGAACCATGGGGGGGGGGGGGGGGGTCGACTTAAATCGTGCCAATGGTTGCAGCTTAGAGCCGCTAATGGTCTTTTAATCCCTTATATTGGTTACATGGAGTTGAGCATTGAACTGTGTGGTCAAGTGATTACAGGATGTGGCGTGTTTGTTGTACGGGATCCTCCTGGTGGCTTGTGTACGCGGGTCCCAGGTGTTCTGGGAATGAATGTCCTTAGTCGATGCTACCGGGGGCTTTTCGGACAACATGGCCCGGCCCTGTTTGATTCACTTTCAACCATAGATGTCCCAAATTTTGTTTTTCAGGCGCTGCAATATTGTCGTCAAGTTGATAATCAGTCTCCTGTGGTACGTTCGGGAAGAGTTAGAGTGCGAGGGCGGAGACCATGTCGCATCCCAGGTGGCATGATGAAGTTTGTGGCAGCAACTTGTTCCGAGCAATATGCCAAGAGTACTGTTCTTTTCGAACCCCCAGAGTCCGGGTTACCAGCTGGCCCGTTGGCTTCTCCTGTACTAGTGCAGGTTACACGAGGTACTGTTTATTTACCTGTGGTAAATGTGGGAACCACTGATGTGTTGCTTTATGCCAACATTGTCCTTGGTACACTAAATAATGTTTGTGTGGTTAGTTTGCATTCAGGAGTTAGTGAGGTCCGGTCTGTGTCGGCCACAGTGGGTTCCCCAGCTTGTGAAGCGATCCCCTGTGTTAAAGAACAAATTGATGCACTCGACTTGTCTGTTTTATCAGAAGCAGAGCAGGGTCAGGTAAGGGACCTGCTTTACAGGTTTCAGTCTTTGTTTTCCATCCATGAGGGTGATCTAGGATGTACTGGCCTGATTTCGTATGACATTCCCCTGCTGGATACTGTTCCCGTCCGGCAGCGGTACAAGCGTATACCTCCGTCAGAATATGAAGTGGTGAAGTCCCACATCAATCAGCTGTTGGAGGCTAACGTTATAAGGGAGAGCTGTAGCCCATATACATCCCCAATTGTCCTTGTTTAAACGAATGTGCGTTGACTACCGTCAGTTGAATGCAAAGACACGGAAGGACGCCTTCCCTTTGCCGCGCAGAGGAGTCATTGGACTCTTTGACGGGGGCCTGCTGGTTTTCCACAATGGACTTGGCCAGTGGGTACAATCAGGTCCTGAGGTCTCCAGAGAGACAGGCCTAAGACCGCATTTTGCACTCCCTTCGGATTGTTCGAATGGAACCGCATGCCCTTTGGGCTTTGCAACGCCCCGAGCACTTTCCAGCGTCTAATGGAACGGATGTTTGGGGATCAGCAGTGTAGGTCTTTATTCCTGTATCTCGATGACATCATAGTCTTCTCTTCCTCGGTGTCGCAGCAGTTAGAGCGGTTGGAGGTGGTCCTAAGTCGTCTAGAACATGAGGGTTTGAAGGCTAAATTGGGTAAATGTGCATTCTTCCAAGGTGAGGTGAAATATTTGGGACATGTTATCTCAGCTCAGGGAGTATCCACGGATCCCAGTAAATTTGAGGCCGTAGTTAACTGGCAACGCCCCACCAGTGTGCAGGAGTTGCGTTCATTTCTAGGCTTTGCAAGCTACTACCGTCGTTTTGTTGAGGGGTTCGCGAAGTTGGCAGCCCCTCTACATAAGTTGGTAGCTGAATGGGCTGCTTCTAAGCCTAGAACACGAACTGGACAGGGTTTTTCTAGCGCCTGGACTGAGCAGTGCCAGCAGTGTTTTGATGAGCTGAAGAATAGGCTTACTTCTGCCCCAGTACTCGCCTATGCTGATTTCTCCCTGCCTTTTATTTTGGAGGTAGACGCCAGCCATGGTGGCTTAGGAGCTGTCCTCTTGCAGGAACAAGGAGGTGAGGTACGGCCAATTTCATACGCTAGCCGCAGTCTTAGGCCCACTGAGCGCAACATGTCTAACTATAGCTCCATGAAGTTGGAGTTTTTGGCGCTCAAGTGGGCCTTGACTGAGAAATTTAAGGAGCACTTGTTAGGGCAGAAGTGTATTGTGTACACAGACAACAACCCTCTCAGCCATCTGACCACTGCAAAGCTCTGGGCTACAGAGCAGCGCTGGGCTGCCCAGCTTGCAGCTTTTGATTTTAATATCCGGTATCGGCCAGGGAGGAGTAACCGAAACGCGGATGCCCTTTCCAGACAGGACCCTGCTAGTCATAGTGAGGTGAGAGGTTTGTTACCAGGGACGGAGGTTCCAGAGGTCCTGACACAAGCATCAGGGGCAGATCTAGTGACGCAAGGTACCCAAGCTGTCATTTCTGTTTTTCCTAGTCTGGTGGGTGTCATGAAGGCATGGCAGGAGGTCGATCCGGTGATTGGGGAGATTATGGTGTTCTGGAGACTGGGACCATTTCCCAGTTTGGAAGAGCGACGCCAGCTGTCCAAAGCTGCCCTAGTCTTACTGCGTCAGTGGGACCGGTTGCTAGAGAAAGAAGGGGTTCTGCATCGCCGCGTGTTTCGATCTAACGGCGGTGAAGAGATTCTACAGGTAGTTCTGCCAGCTGTTTTGCATAAGGAGGTTTTGACTCAGGTGCACCAGGGGCATGGACACCAAGGGGTCGAACGGACCACCGAGCTGGTGCGACAGCGTTACTATTGGCCTGGACTAACATCTGATGTAGCCCAGTGGTGTCGGGAGTGCGAAAGGTGTCAGGTCGCCAAGGATACACAGCCGGTAGCCCGCAGTTTCATGGGTCATCTGTTGGCCTCTAGGTCAAATGAGATCTTGGCCATTGATTTTACACTGCTGGAACCATCTCGTTTGGGGATGGAAAATGTCTTGGTGAAGACTGATGTCTTCACAAAATATACTCTGGCGGTCCCCACTCGGGATCAGCGTGCTGCGTTGGTGGTGGAGTGGTTCTATAAGTTTGGTGTCTCTGGACGCATTCATTCTGACCAGGGCCATAGCTCCTCTTTAATACAACAGCTCTGTAGTCTCTATCAGATTGAGAAGTCCCGCACTACCCCATATCACCCAGCAGGGAATGGGCAGTGCGAACGTTTTAACAGGACGCTGCATAATCTCCTGCGCACCCTACCGCTCTCTCGAAAGGCAGATTGGGTCTCTGCTCTCCCTCAGGTACTCTTCTGCTATAACACTACCCCTCATCAAGCGACTGGTGAGTCACCCTACTTTTTGATGTTTGGTCAAGAGCCAAGGCTACCTATCGATTTTCTGCTGGGTAGAAGCCAGGAGATGGTGTCTGGTGGTGTGAATGAGTGGGTGTTGGAGCACCAAACCAGGTTACAGGTGGCCTTTGAGGGGGCTCGAGAACATTTGAAGGTGATGGCCGAGCGTCGTAAGAAGCAGCATGACCTGCAAGTTCGTGATACACCATTGGGGGAGGGTCAGCTGGTTTACCTCCGCGATTATGGCGTGAGAGGGCGCCATAAGATCCAGGACCTGTGGAGCCCAGTGGTGTATCAGGTGGGGAGAGTGCCTCCAGTAGGTGGGTCAGTGTACACGATTGCGCCAGTAGATGATTTGAGTAAGGTAAGACGAGTTCACCGCTCTTTGTTGAAGACCCGTATCCGAAGAGATTCTCCTGCTGTTACTCCTGCAGATGATCCTGTAGTAGTCGAGGTACCACCATTGGAGGGCTCTCCAGTTGAGGAGGTTGATCTGTGGGTTTTGGTACCTGAAACTCCACTGGGTGTTGGTGGGCTAACGCTAAGGGATCCAGTGCCTTCACCTGCCCATGTTTCTCGAGGTCTAACTGAAACATTGACCCTACAGTTCTGGTGGCTTCTGGACCATCTGGTGTGGGGTCTCCAGATTTAGAGTCTGTAAGGGAACCCTCACCTGTAGATCAGCCTGGTAATAGTGAACCTGCCTTGCGGCGGACGAGGCGAGTTAACGCCGGTCATCATTCTAATCGACACCACCTCCCTCAGGCAGTGGACGCAGGGAGGGGTGGTGTTTCTATGGTAGCTCCTGTGTCTAATACTGTTTCTGCCCTTTTCAGGCCCTGGCACTAAGTCACTCCCTGGCAATAGTGGGGTTTTGTCCATCGTCGGGGCGACGATGCAAGAGCTAGGGGTAGATTGTAGTGGGGCAGTCTAGGTACCGCCCTATTGAATGTGGTTGTCACCTGAATGACAGGTGCAACAGCCTATTGGCTGTTGTTCTGGGTATATTTAAAGCGTAGTCTGTCACCCGGGTGCGCATCGTGCAATCATTGTTGTGTGTGGGTGTGTGTGCGCGCAGCTCTGCGGGAGGTATGTATCTAGTGCTTTGGCTAACGTTGCTTCTAGCGTCTATGCACTATCTAAGTGTGTATATTTGTTATGGTCAGGATTGGTACGACGTTGCTGTTGGGCACAGGCTGTCTTTCACTCCAGGTATGTCATTTCAATGTATTAACGTTTGTTATATTGTGAATCGTGGTAATTGATCATATTGCAGTTTGTGTATGCTTTGGAACGCCTGCATATTTGCAGTCCGATTACGGATAAAGCTGTGAGTAAATGAACCCGTATATTTAGCGATCTACTTCTGGGTATGTATATCTAGTCCCTTGAGCATTATTGGGGTGGTGTCTTCGGCTAATTTTATTCATTTTGGTCTATTTTAGTGGGGTAACTGCTCGTGAGCATTACTGTTAACGGTGCACGTTCAGCCTCACTGGTGTTTATATTGCCACCAGCAGCCTGTTGGTTTTGTTTGTATCTTTGTTTGTTTTGATCTGCGCTCTTCCTAGGGACGGCGTAGCAAAATCGGGAATATCTCGTACCTGGAAGACTTGTGTTTTGTTTGTTTGATTTGTGCTGGTACTGAAGCCCTTCTAGCTTTGTTGTTTTATTTAATAGTTTTTTTTGTGTCTTCCATGTGATTTATTTTGAAGTTGGATTATTTGCTTTTTTTTTTTTCTTTCAATTGTATTGTTCTAGTTTTTGTCCTTTTTGGTTCTGTTTGTTTTTCCTTACACGCTTACTGCTTCATGGCATGTCCAGGTTCATGAGCCTTTGGTGCTAACCGAGTGAATGTTTATAACTCCCTGTCTGACTCCTGTAGCCAGTAAACTGTCCATTGGTCTCCTTTATGGTTTGAACTTATTCCAATGCAAGTTGCGGGATTGAATGTGGGTTGGATTAACACTCTGATGTCTGACGGTATCGCCGGTATCAGTGTGAAAGAGACTCAAAATACTCCGTCAATGTTGCACATACAATTCAAAAAAGAGTTATACACCATTTTAATCTGAGTGTACACAAATGAAAGAAGATATTCCACAGAGTAAAAACAAAATGTTGTGCTTTTTGTAAAATAAAGAAAACTAACATGATGCGTGATCTCTCATCTCCCTCTGAACGAAGTACAATCTGATAGTTCTCAGAAAATGAACTGTAACTTTGTGAATACTAATGACAAAAAAATTACACTTATGTCTAAAAAAAACGTTAAGATGTCAGGTTTTAAATCATGTAAGTTAAATCGAAAACAAACCTTCTGTGTTTATGTAATCTGTATGAAATGAGAGCCATGTCAGAAGTCTGTGATTCAGCTCATTATCCGCTAATGCGGCCACGCCCACGGAGCCAGCGCTATTCAGACGCAAATTCAGTCAATACATGCAGACATCATCTCAATCGTGTATTTATTGTCTTCAAAAGTGTTTTGAATAGCCATATTTGGCAATCTCTTGCCTCTGTTAGTTCCTTGATTGTCACATGATATGCCTCTTCTTTTACTGAGGCATTTGTGGACAAAAGGGGCAGAGCGCCCTCCGCCTCAAGGATGAATTAAAAACACAGCATCCAGCGCTCATTATGATGACAATAAATATAGAATAATAAATATTACACCTCTGTATAGAAAATTGATATAAACATATGAGAATCCATCAGTATTTCTCCAAATGTGTATGCTTTTAAGCATATTAAGAAATTATGGTCAATATAAGATTTTAAGAGTCAAAATGTGAAGCTTGAGTCTTAGATCTTTTTAATGATGTATAGTTTGTCAACTGCACATCAACATTTAGGCTCTATAATATAACAAATATAGTAGCCTATATGAAATGCCCTAGAGGTAGGAATGTTCAGACGCTTTGCATCACAGAAATGCATTATATTTTAAAGTATATTAAAATAGAAAACAATTATTTGGTTAGAGAATTGAGACTTCTTTGAACACATTGCCATTATAATGTTTTTAAATCTGGTACTGTAATTTAACATAGGCCTATACAAAATTTTCTTCATATCATGTGCAATAATACGTGCATGCATGAGATCACAAAAATCTTTTTTTTTTTTTTTTCTTTTTTTTTTTTTGTCCTGAGTGGACATTAATCCTGTTATCAGCATGATCACAGAGGGTTTTTTCACAGCCTACCTGACTGAAAGGCCTCATTAATATGCAAGTCATTTCAGGTCATTATTATTCAATTCTTTTGTCTTCTCAGGTGAGAATCACCCATTATACATGAGGATTCACGCCTCCATGCATACTGTGATTCTTGACCAAAAGAATCTTAGAAAATTTAAATCTCTCTATTGTTTTATATGAAGGAGTAGGAAGGATAATTTTTACTTCATTTTGAAGCAAAAACTCTAGTCTACAACCTCCAATACCCAGATGTCTTGTGAACACAGTTTTAAAATATATATATATATATATAATATATAATATATAATATATATATTTGGCCTTATTTCAGTGACTTAAGTTTTTTGTTTTTTCAATAACCACGCATAAACGTTATTCCTTCAAAAACACAAACATGTACATACATGTTCCTCACATATTATTGTAGCCTAGTTTGTGCTGAATACAGTGTAATGACATTTTTGTCATTTGTTTATGAACAACTGAAAAAAGCACAAATGTCAGGGCATGTCAACTTCTCCAGGGCCCCAAAAATCCTCAGACCCCTGAGGGTTAATTGTGCTGTTATTTACTTTCTTTTTTTTTTTGTTATTTCAGGAGCTGAAGGCCCCCAGTGAGGGAAGCTGGCCCTGTGGTGGTGGTGTTTCTTTCAGTAGGAGCGACTGCATCTAATGTTCTGGAAAAGAGAGCCAATAGTTTCTGTTGCAGCATCGAGTTCTTCTAAGTTGTCAGGTATACTAAGGCGATGAAACTGCTCGGGGAGATTATTTATAAAGCAATCTTTATCACTGGTAGACGTGATTGTTCTACAATATTTATGGCTTGGTGGTGGTTTTGTAGCCTTGGCTAATTGTATTATACACAAGACTAAATAATGATCTGATATATCATCGCTCTGCTGTAGAATTTCAACAGCGTCAATATCTATTCCATGCGACAGTATTAGATCTAGGGTATGATTACGACAATGAGTGGGTCCTGACACGTGTTGTCTAACTCCAATAGAGTTTAAAATATCTGCAAATGCCAATCCAAATGCGTCTTTATTATTATCTACATGGATATTAAAATCACCAACAACAAGGACTTTATCCGCAGCCAGTACTAACTCTGATAGAAACTCAGCAAATTCTTTGATAAAGTCAGTATGGTGCCCTGGTGGCCTGTATACAGTAGCCAGCACAAATGTCAACTTACATAATGTTACATAAAGCACCATCACTTCAAAGGAATTATATTTGAAATTCTTTTGAATGATTCTGAATATATTACTATAAATTACAGCAACACCTCCCCCTTTGCCTTTCTGTCGAGGATTGTGTCGATAATCATAAGCTTGAGGACTAGATTCATTTAAAGTAATGTAATTGTCTGGTTTTAGCCAGGTTTCTGTCAAACACAGCAAGTCTAGTTTATTGTCTGTGATAATTTCATTTACAATAAGTGCTTTTGAAGAAATAGATCTAATATTCAGTAACCCAAGCTTTATCATTTGTTTATCTGATTTATCTGTGATTTTCATTTTTTGAACATCAATTAAATTTTTACCCTTAAAAGGTTTCGGAAGTTTTTTGTATTTACTAGTTCGAGGTACAGACACCGTCTCTATGTGATAATATCTAGGTGAAAGAGTTTCTATGTGCTGTGAATTATCTGAGTTCTGTGACGTGAGGCGGCTAGCAGATGGTCGGTTTAGCCAGTTTGTCTGCATCCTGATCTGGGCCCTGGTTTGTCATGTTTCAGCTCTAAGACTATTTGCCAAATTTCTAGAGAGAAGAGCAGCACCATCCTGGGAGGGATGAATACCATCTCTTTTCAACAGATCAGGTCTGCCCCAAAAGCTTTTCCAATTGTCTATGAAACCTATATTATTCTGCGCACACCACTTAGACAGCCAGCCATTGAGTGATGATAACCTGCTAACTATCTCATCACTCCTACGAACAGGAAGAGGGCCAGAACAAATTACTATTGCTGACATTGAATTTGCGAGTTCACACACCTCTTTAATGTTAATTTTAGTGATCTCCGACTGGCGAAGTCGAACATCATTTGTGCCGACGTGGATAATGATTTTAGAATATTTACGTTTAGCATTAGCCAGCACTTTTAAATTTGCTTTGATGTCAGGTGCTCTGGCCCCCGGCAAACGTGACTATGGTGGCTGGTGTCTCTATTTTCACGTTCCGTGTAATAGAATCGCCAATTACTATGGCACTTTCAACCGGATTCTCAGTGGGTGTGTCACTGAGTGGGGAGAACCTGTTTGATGTTCTAATCGGAACGGAAGAGTGGTGTTTGTTCTTGCCATTATGCCGCAACGTCTCCACAGCTTCCCGATCTGGCGAGGACAGATCAGAATAACATACATCGGATAAATCCGCCATTCAATCGACAAGGAAGGTTGGTTTAGAGGAAAAAAGAAAGTAGACGGTAGCTAGCAGGCTATGGCTAACACTAGGTGATTACGCTGGTGGATTGCTAGTAATAAATCGTTCCGTTTAGTAATACTATGCAATAGGTTAAGTAATCTAGTGAAAAATAAGAAAGTTATATTATGTGAATAGGAATAAAGAGAAGGATTTAGGATAAACTCCACGAAGCTCCGAGCGTAGATCAGACAGCTGGCAGGCAGCAGCTGTCTGATATTGGAAATAAAAACATTTTGTATTTATATCCATGTCTCTTGTGTTGAGTGGTAACGAACCTACAGTAGGTGGACAACCAAAATGGGTATTACCGCCGTGCATACCGCCGCCGCAGGGCCGTTGCATTAACTGAAATTCAGTCGCGTGTAAAAAACTACCGCCAGGTGGCGCAAAGGGACGGATTGGAAAGTGACTAATAAAATGTCGGTTTGTAAACGGGGATGAAAGGACGAAGTAAAACAACAATAACATTATAATATAACCTTTTAACATCCTTAAAAACCATTAGAAAATTTAAAGTGAGAGTTAATTTCAAAACGTGGGATAGTCTTTGGCTACAGTCTATGCATCAAAAATTAAAAGAAAGACCTTTAGGCTACACAAAGTCTTACTGCATGCTGTTGTCATTAAACAGTTATTAGGCATATATATATATATATATATATATATTAGGTGCACACACACACGGATTATAAATTTAATATTTTCATTCTGGTTTGCTCTTAGCAAAAAAAAAAAAAAAAAATCCTTCAAGTTCCATATGCGGAGCGAAATGAAAACGGTCCAGCATTAAGAAGAGCAATAATTCTTATTAACTGCTATTGTTCTTGATTTTTTTTTTTTTAATTGTTCTTGATTATTTTTATTATTATTTTTTTTTATTTTTTTGGCTATTATATATGCTATGTAATGTTTAGTGATTTTGATATCGCAGACTAAAATACCGGCAGGAATAAATATTTAGGCAAATTTAATCATTAAAACCAAAGGTGTTCATCTGTGATTGTACATCAAGAGCAAGAACACGTTGTGTGCATTTTGTTTTGTGCTTTTACCAGAATGAAATGCTCGATTGTCTGTGTGAAAACTGCGCGCGTGCACGAGCGCCAAGAGAACTTTAACACGGAGAGCAATTTAACACAGAGAATCTTATTTAACACAGACGTATTTATCTTATCGAATTTAGATTTCTTTCTTTTTAGATACAATTATTGCTGAGTTTAAGTTAACTTTTGAGACGTTTCAGATTCTTGCAGAGAGACAGCTGAAAGCGTACCCTGTTTATTTTATTTTATTATTCAAAAGTACAAGGTTTTGTTGTTATTGTGAGCGTAGACAAATAAAAGCAGACCATTCATAGTCTTGCATCAATCTGTAAGCTATCGCCAAAAATGAGGAAGGCCTGTTTTTGTTTCTGCTGTCATGAGGAAAAAAATCCATCAGAACGCGCCGGCACTTTCGTCAGCCAGAGGGATAAAAATGCAACAAATTTAGTTTCATATTTATATTTAAATATTGGGCTATTGCCTATTATTTTTAAATGAATAAATTCTACCTATGTTCATTATGAAAAGGGAATAGCATGACGGATGCGCATTGGCTCGATTGCTCCTGTCTACCTCTCTGCCTCGCTGCTCAGTGTTTTGTATCTCTGTATAGCTTTGTTTTCTTTTACTTTTATTGAATATTGTACTTTTTGTTGCTTATATTATCATTACTTATATATATATATATATATTATATATACATACTATTGCCCACCACATTAATCTGACGTCGCCAGCTTGTAATCTTTGAATCTAAATCGCTGTTACAACGCGTTTGCATCTCGCTAGCTTGTTTAACTTGTCATCAGTCTTGCGCGCTCCTCGACCAACGCATTCATCAAACAGCTGTGGCAACTCGGATCAGTCTACAAACACGGTGAGTTATGTCATCCTTTCCCAGTGTTATATCGTGTTCCATTTGTCACATGTTTAGCATAGCCCTCTCTGTCAGCGATGAGGGATTTACATGTCATAAATGTAGGGAAATAGTCAGGCTGACAGAGAGAATCTCAGAATTAGAGACACGCATCCAAACTTTAATCGAGGATAGTAAGAATGCAGGGGCTTCAGATACTGTTTTGGATGCGACTAGCTTAGTGAACTCTGTACACTGTTCGGTTCCGGCTGTAGAGCCCGCGCAGCAGGGCACTTGGGTAACGGTGAGGCGGCCTAGTCACGGAAAACACCACTCTTCCGTTCCATTAAGAACATCAAACAGGTTCTCCCCACTCAGTGACGCACCCACTGAGAATCCTGTTGAAAGTGCCCTAGTAATTCGCGGTTCTATTACACGGAACGTGAAAATAGAGCCACCAGCCACCATAGTCGCATGTTTGCCGGGAGCCAGAGCACCTGATATCAAAGCAAATTTAAAAGTTCTGGCTAATGCTAATCGTAAATACTCTAAAATTATTATTCACGTCGGCACAAATGCTGTTCGACTTTGCCAGTCGGAGATCACTAAAATTAACATTAAAGAGGTGTGTGAACTCGCAAGTACAATGTCAGAAGAAGTAATTTGCTCTGGTCCCCTTCCTGTTCGTTGGAGTGATGAGATAGTTAGCAGATTATCATCACTCAATGGCTGGCTGTCTGAGTGGTGTCCGCAGAATAATATAGGTTTCATAGACAATTGGAAAAGTTTGAGGCAGACCTGACCTGTTGAAAAGAGATGGTATTCATCCCTCCCGGGATGGTGCTGCTTTTCTCTCTAGTAATATGGCACATAGTCTTAGAGCTGAAACATGACAAACTACGGCCCAGGTCAGGAAGCAGACAGACTGGCTAAATCGACCATCTGCTAGCTGCCTCACGTTACAGAAGTCAGATAAATCCCAACACATAGAAACTCTTACACCTAGATATTATCACATAGAGACTGTGTCTGTACCCCGAATTAATAAAAACAAAAAACTTCCAAACCCATTTAATGGAAAAAATTTAATTGATGTTCACAAATAAAACATTGAGATAATAATGAAACAAATGACAAAGCTTGGATTGTTAAAAATTACATCACTTTCTTCAAAAGCACTTATTGTAAATGATATTATCACAGACAATAATCTAGATGTGCTGTGTTTGACAGAAACCTGGCTAAAACCGGACAATTACATTACTTTAAATGAGTCCAGCCCTCAAGGTTATGATTATTGACACAATCCTCGACAGAAAGACAAAGGGGGAGGTGTTGCTGTAATTTATAGTAATATTTACAGTATCAGTCAAAAGTCTTTCAAATATAATTCATTCGAATTGATGGTGCTTTACGTAACATTATGTAAGTTGACATTTGTGTTGGTTACTGTATACAGGCCACCAGGACACCATACAGACTTTATTAAAGAATTTGCTGATTTTCTATCAGAGTTAGTACTAGCTGCAGATAAAGTCCTTGTTGTTGGTGATTTTAATATCCATGTAGATAATAAAAAAGACTCATTGGGATTGGCATTTACGGACATTCTAAACTCTATTGGTGTTGAACAACACGTGTCAGGACCCACTCATTGTCGTAATCATACTTTAGATCTAATATTGTCCCATGGAATCGATATTGACGCCGTTGAAATTCTGCAGCAGAGTGACGACATCTCAGATCATTATCTAATCTCGTGTATACTACATTTAGTCAAAGAGTCTAAACTGCCTCCCTGCCATAAATATGGTAGAACTATCACTTCTACCACTAAAGATCGCTTTATAAATAACCTTCCTGATCAGTTTCATCACCTTAGCATACCAGACAGCTTAGAAAACCTTGATGTTGCAACAGAAACTATTGCCTCTGTCTTTTCCAGCACATTAGATTCAGTCGCTCCTTTGCGTTTAAAAAAGATTAAGGAATTTAATCCAATGCCATGGTACAGTGAGCACACCCGGGCCCTAAAAACTGCAGCCAGAAAAATGGAGCGTAGCTGGAAGAAAACAAAACTAGAAGTATTTCGCATTTCGTGGAGAGAGAAAATGATTGAGTACAGAAAGGCCTTAAAAACTGCTAGATCTGCCTATTTTTCAAAACTCTTAGAAGAAAATAAACACAACCCTAGGTATTTATTTGATACAGTGGCTAAATTAACAAGAAATAAAGCTTCAACCTCTGATGTTTCCAAAGAGCACAGCAGTAACGACTTTATGAACTTCTTTACTTGCAAGATTGATAATATTAGAGAGAAAATTATAACCATGCAACCGTCTACTACAGTACCATGTCAGACATTGCATTGTAGTGTCCCTGAGGAAAAATTTATTTCATTTACTGCTTTAGAAGAGGAAGAATTGTCTAAACTTGTTAAATCATCAAAATCAACAACATGTATGTTAGACCCTATACCTGTCATGATCACTAGTGAGAGTGCCCTAATCAGCCACTAGAGGGCACTCCATCCTGGACTCTTGTTTTCACCCCTTGGACTTCATTACCCATACGCACTGCCGGACTCATGATCTCATTATCACCTCATTACAACCAGCTGTTATGTATTATGTTATCAGTGTCTGTCTATTTATACCCTGTTGGTTTCTGTTTGTGTCATGGAGTTTTCAGTTCACATTTCCTGGTCCGTGTTGTTTCTTGTTCCCTGTTTTGGACCGGTTTTTGGATGGCCTGTTTAACTGGCTTTTGACCCTTGCTTGTTTTTGGACTCATGATTTTGTATTACCCATTAAACTTAAGCCGAGTTCAGACTGCACGATTTTAGCCCCGATTTTGGCTCGCCGACAGGTTTTGAGAAATCGCAGACAAATGCCCGAAATCACAGGCAAATCGGTGCTCGTTCACGTGAGTGACAATCACGCAGTGTGAGTGAGCAAAGACGAGATCTGAGAGAATCGCAGACGAGTCGCCGACACCCGTGAGATATTTGCCATGCTAAATATCTGGACCTGTCTGCGATTCAAAATCCTGCAGTGTGAAAAGTGTTCTGACTGAAATCTACTTTGGCAATGACCGACAGCAAATGAGAGAGCAAAATACAGAGCAGCAGGGAGTTTGGGGAGGAGTTATAGACCACAATATCAGCAAGCATGGCTTCGTTTCAGATAAACATTACAATTCTATCAAACAGAAACAAAGCACAAACATTTGCTTGACCATCCGCAACAGCAGCACATTGAAAAGTTATTTACCTACAACTCTCATTGCAGAACACACAATCCACAGTCTCCCAAACCATTTCCTTATTTTTCTTTTCTTTTTCTTGTTTTCGTTGCAAATCAGCGCACAGGCAATTCGTATTGCATGCTTCTTGCGGGCTACTGTTTTTAATAATAATAATAATAATAATAATAATAATAACTCCGGTTTTGCACACGTGATATCGCGTTGTTTCCTTGTCACATCTCGCGTGTGTTTGGTTGTGAAACGTAGTTTGCGTGCCAGACAGAGTTGTCACTGCATGACTTTACAATAGGAAGAATCGCTGTGAAACCTTCTGTCGCCGATCCATCGTGCAGTTTGAACACAGCAGCGACTGAATGCTGGCCAAGATAGTCATGCAGTGTGAAAAGAACAATGACCCGACTACTTTGAAAATCGTGCAGTCTGAACTCTGCTTTACCTGCACTTGGATCTGTCTCTTGTCTCTGTGTTGGCAACCATGACAATACCAACTAAGCTATTGAAAGAGATGCTTCCAGAAGTCATGGATCCCCTTCTTAATATTGTTAATTCATCTTTGTCATTAGGATACGTACCAAAAACTTTTAAGCTAGCTATTATTAAACCTCTTATTAAAAAACCACAACTAGATCCTAAAGAATTAGTCAATTACAGGCCGATCTCAAATCTTACTTTTCTATCAAAAATACTAGAAAAGGCAGTTTCATCGCAACTATGTTGACTAGAAAGCAACTATGTGAAAGAAATAATATCTGTGAGGATTTCCAGTCAGGATTTAGACCATACCATAGTACTGAGACTGCTCTCATTAGAGTTACTAATGATTTGCTCTTATCATCAGATCGTGGTTGTATCTCTCTAATAGTGTTACTGGATCTTAGTGCTGCATTTGACACTATCGATCACAATATTCTCTTAATTAGACTTGAAAATTATGTTGGCATTAGTGGAATTGCATTGGCATGGTTCAAATCATACTTATCTGACGGTTATCAGTTTGTAGTAGTAAACGATGAGATGTCATATCAATCACAAGTTAAATATGGATTAAATATATCGCAAGGCTCAGTACTAGGACCGTTGCTTTTCACTCTGTACATGCTACCCTTGGGAGATATCATTAGGAAGTATGGCGTTAGTTTTCATTGTTACGCTGATGATACTCCGCTCTATATTTCTTCAAGCCCTGACGAAACTTACTAATTCACAAAATTAACAGAATGCATAGCTGATATAAAAAACTGGATGGCCAGTAATTTCCCACTACTAAATTCAGAAAAAACAGAGATTCTAATTTTTGGACCAAAAACTTCTTCACGTAATAACCTAGAATATTGTCTAACACTTGATGGCTGCTCTGTTAAGTCTTCGTCGTCAGCTAGGAACCTGGGTGAGCTCTTTGATACCAATCTTTCATTTGAAGGCCATGTTACTAGCATCTGTAAAACCGCTTTCTTCCATCTTAAAAATATATCTAAACTACGACATATGCTCTCAATGAAGAATGCAGAACAGTTAGTTCATGCGTTCATGACCTCAAGGTTAGATTACTGTAACGCTCTACTGGGTGGTTGCTCCTCCCGCTTGATAGATAAACTACAGCTCGTACAAAATGCAGCAGCTAGAGTCCTTACTAGAACTAGGAAGTATGACCATATTATCCCAGTTCTGTCGTCACTGCATTGGCTTCCTGTTAAACATCGTATAGATTTTAAAATCTTGTTAATTAACTACTAAATGGTTTAGCCCCCCAGTACCTAAGCGAGCTCTTAATGCATTATAGTCCTTCACGTTTATTGCGATCTCTGATATTCTAGGTATTTTCAGCTGGCCTGAATTCTATCAACCGCAGGTGGTAGATCCTTCTCCTATTTGGCACCTAAACTGTGGAACAACCTTCCTAGCATTGTTCTGGATGCAGACACACTCTGTCAGTTTAAATCTAGAATAAAAATGCATCTCTTTAACGGATTTGAAAATATAAATATATAATGTGTTTATATGTATGCCAGGTTAAAGGATTATTAGGCTGCATAAATTAGTTCAGCCGGAACCGGGAACAATTCCTATAACACCAGATGTACTTGTTACATCAGAAAAAGAATGGCATCTACGCTAATATTAGTCTTTCTATTTATCCCGAGGTTTACCGTAGTCAACCGGATTCGGGGCCGTTTCCAGATGAGACCGAGGACCGGTGCCTTGACAAAACCACAACGCAGCCCTGTATCAGCAGAGTTCGAGTCTACTAGATCATCCATTGTGAAGACATCATCAACACGACAGCCAGTGCCACAGTTTCCTCAAAATTATAATCACGATTATTAATCATGTTTATTCTATCAAAAGAGTAATGAAACTATGGCTATTTTGCAAATTCTTTACCAACCTACACTTCACCCAAAAGGCCTGTAGGTGGCACAAAGACTTAAATTTAACCAACTATGATAACTTCGTTAGATGGTAAATCAATACAAAACATGGTTTTGGTGAGGGCTTTGTAATATGTATTCACATTAGATTTTAAAGCAACACAATTCGTTTGCAATAAGACAAACGAATAAGACAAAATCATTTCTAGCTGATCAACATTATGAAAACTGGTAAAACCTTTAGGAACTTAAAAAGATAAACCAGCAAAATTCCTAATATTACTTCCAATATTTCCAAATTATGTTCATTTTCATAGAGCGGGCCAATATCGTGACGATTATTTAAAATCAATCAAGAGAAGCAGATATCGTTATCGTGATAAAATATGATTAATCGTGCAGCCCTAATTTAATTTAATTTGACTTGACATTTGATATTCAACAGTATCCTTGACATTTATTCAACAGTGCTTTTGATCTGCCTGCATTGACACTATTCTTTAAAAGGAAAAATTATATACCAATTATCAATGTAAAGCTGCTTTGACACAATCTGCATTGTAAAAAGCGCTATATAAATAATGGTGACTTGATTTGACATTGTCGGGAGACAAATGCAGCGGGTTAGACATAAGTTTGACGACTTCATTAAGTTTTGTTTTATAGTAAGTCTTTCTTTAAAGTGAATTTCGTTTTGTAGAAATTGTATCTTAATTTCAATCAATGTTTCATCAACCAATTGCCTATATTTAATAAATAGGAAGAAAACCAAGAACGTCAAGGTGTGGAATGGAAACGAAACCATGTTTCCGCAGCTTTTGAATAAGGCTGAAGCAATAGACGTCTTTCTGTTTTAATTAAATTTATTCATTACTTTATTACATGTCTTTATTACTTAAATAATTGATAAGATGCTTTTGGTCGACCAATATATTTTAGCTGGTCTACTTAGACACACATTTGCGTAGTGGCTTATTGTGCAAAATTTTTTTCCTACCACACGCCAAACTCATAACATTTCTTGCAGATTAAAAAAAAAAAAAAGGGTTGATCCCATTCGGAACTTCTGGAGTGGAGCGTGAAACACTGCAAAACACTGCAAATCTCCATAACACAAACAAATAAAGAAACTTACTGCAAATACTCATAACAGAGTCTAACAATTGTGTATTTCGTCAGCTTATTTCATATGATCAGGGCAGCGTTTCCCAAAAGCATCGTAAGCTTAAGTTGATCGTAGCTCCATTGAAACCAAGGGAGCTACGCAGGGGCGTAAATCGCGGGGGGGACGGGGGGGACATGACCCCCCCTATCTGAGTGCTGTCCCCCCCAAAAAATATAATTAAATACCACTCTAAGTATTGTAAATAAAATATATATATTTAAAATAATTGTGTAAGAAGTAAAGCAATACAAACGCAAACAGGCGTTTTAAGTTTAGAAACATTTTGAGTCACCCCTCCCTTGCCTCACAGTGGTTTGGTCCACCGCGCACGTCACACTCGTGCGTGTAGAAATCCGGCGGCGCCGGCGGGAGAGAAGACAGACGGTAACGTTAGTTGAGAGGAGCTCTAGTAAGTCGGCTGTTAAGGCTATTTCATTCAAAAACATCGGATGAAGTTGTTATTTTTGCTTTAATGCTGACGACGCTGAGTAATTAGTCATAACAAAAAAAGCAAGATGATAACATGTTTTTTTTTTTCCGTGAGTCTGCTATTTTAGCAATTATAATGTTACCTAGCGTGTTTATAACTGTTATTTTTTTTTTTACATTTGATCAATAAATTCAATAAGAAAAATAAAGCAGGACTGTTATGAATCAAATTAAATAATTTACACTGAAAAATTACAACTGCATTAAATAATGTTATGATATTCTTTAAATATTTTTGAATATACAAATAACAAATGTTGGGAAAATTTAAACATGAAACTGAACTGGCAGTAGGTGGCGGCAAGTGACTGTCCTAGTCATTCATTCAAACGATTTGTTCAAATGGCTGATTCATTCAAGAATGAGGCAGGTGTTTTGGAATAGGCTATTACTGAATCTTTGACTCAACCGATTCGTTCAAAACGCTGAATCATTCATTAATAAAATATTTATTATTAAATATTTATATTATCCATTATCAATCTCCACTTACACTAAATGTAATAGAATCATGCTTGCATTTTGGTGATTCCCTAACTATTTTTGTTATTGATGTTTTAATCAGGACAAGTAAAGCTCTCTTTCTCTTGCCCCTAAGCGTTAATGTCGAGCCCTGATAAACCTATGTGCCGGGGCTCAGCCCCAGACGGCCCCGGCTCAATTTAACCCCTGCATATATCCTTTATAAGTAAAATTGTGGCTGTATTATTTGTGTCCCCTTCAAAAATTGCTCTTGAGAAATTTTATGTTTATTGTCCCCCCCCTACAGTCCGATGAAATTTACGCTCCTGGAGCTACGGTCAACTTAGCCTTACGATGCTTTTGGGAACGCTGCCCAGATCAGGATGTTAAAATGAACAAAAAGCACCAAGATTGCAAAAAGGTCTGTCACGCGCATAGCTTATATTTTGAGTCTCCCGCCCTCTGGATTAAAGGCTTTGGTGACAAACATTTTAAACAAAGCGCCCTCCCCCCTATCTCAAACTTGTCAAGCACTGTTAGGTTGGGTGAGTGCTTTTTATACACACAAGATAATGTAAAAATTTATACATAATCGGTTTATTGTTTTTGTTTTTTCTTTAACATATTTCTTTGTCTTTTAGGAACATTGGATGGTAGTAAAGATTCTGTACAGTTATTGTTCTAATAATACGGAGCGATAATTTTACATATCTTGGTCAATTCTTTCAAGCTGCTTTACAGCTTAACCACAGTTTGCAACATCAGCAGTTATTGAAATGAACTGAATCAACACAGATCTGCTGATATAAATAAATAGGCCTAAATAAATAGCAAAAAACAAGATTGGATTTGTACGATTCATCTGAACTATAATTTAATGATTTATGCAAAACATATAGGCATCTACATTGTACTTCTATAACATCATAACAAAGTAAGAATTAATTAATAAAGAAACTTAAACTTCCAATGTTAAACATGTTCTCGTCATTTTGCTCTTAACTGCAGTCAAAATACAAATAGGCCTACATTGTGTAGTCCATTGTGGAAAGTCAGATTAGGCGCAAACTCTACAGCAGAAACTTTTTATCTTAATAGCTCTTGTTGAATAACAAAATGTTGATTATTGGGATAACGTATTTTTTTTTTTTTTTTTTTTTTTCGTAATTGTGTAGCTTATGGCTTGACATTTCTTTTTGTAATGTTTATGAGCGTGTTAATGGATACAAACTGCAATTGTGCAGTTATCAGATTGTTACATAGCTATAATTGCACAATATAGTTGAAACATTAACACATTAAAATCGTCTGATAATCATACAGTAGTTAACATGAACCCATTGTAAGCAATGTATTACCATTACATCATGGGCGTACGGGACACCCCTGCAGCCCCCACTGTCAGGGTTCTGTCACTTCGTTCTAGTTTATTTCTTGGTTTTGTGACAGAGCTCTGACACTCCCGTTCTTGTCGTGTTTTTGTGTGAGCGTACAGTCTCGAGTGTTCTCGGGGCTGTGCGCTCTCTTGTCTACGTGCCTTGTTTCATGTTGGGAGTGTGGCGTTCGGATCCCGGCACTCGTGTCTAGTTTGGTTTCGGTTTCGTGTCGGGATTCGGACACTCGTGCTCCCAGTCCGGTCTTTATTGTGAGCGCACGGTTTGTGTACTTTCACTTGCCGTGCGCTCTTGTCTCATGTTTTGTGTAGCATGCGGTGATTTCCACCTGCCACGTGTTTTCATGTTGTGTTTTTGTCTTGTGTTGTGTTAGCACGCAGTCTGTGTTTCACGGGCTGCGTGCTTCCATGTTGTCTTGTTTTGTGTGAACACGTGGCTTATGAGTTTTCATAGTCACGTGTTCATGTCTCGTCTTGTGTAAGCATATGGCTTGTGATTTGTCTTCATTGGCCATGTGCTTGTGTCTTTGTTTTGTTTGTTGTGACCACATGGCTTGTCATGTGTTTCTTTGTGCCATGTGCTCTCATGTCTATTGTCTTGACCCCGCCCACCTTGTTACCTGATTATTAGTTCATTTGCCCCACCTGTCCTCCCTCATTACCTGCCTCATTTGCTCTCCTATTTATTCTCCTTGTGTTTCCAGTCCTGTGCTGGTTCGTTGTCGTTTATTCCCTCGTGTTTTCCTTAAGCCAAGCCAAGTCAAACCAAGTCAAGTCTAGTCAAGTCCTGTTTTTTGTCAAGTCGGTTTTCCCCCACAGGGTAATTTTTGTTGTTTGGTTTTATTTTTTATTATTAATAAAAGCCCTTTCCCTGCATCATTGAGTCCTCGCTCCTTCCCTTCCACAAACCTGACACCCACCCTATGATGGGCCCCGGCGCAGATTATTTACTATTTAGCCTTTGCTTTTTTTAGAACTAAACTCAATTGACTAAAGATAAAAATAAAGCATCCAACTGAAGCCCAAAAATGCAAGCAAAATACCATAGAAAATAGTGATAAATTACCACAAAAGGGGGAAAAATTATTATTATTTTGCCCAAACGTAAATAGCATAGCCAATAAGTCTAGAGTTATGCTATTTCTTTATTCTTTTACTGTAAATACATGAATTTAGTTTAGGCCAGCCTATATCATTTGATGCACCGATCAAAATTACTGAGAATTTTTGGCCGAAACAGCAATTTACGTGCTTGTCTAGAAGGGAACCTTATATAGCCTAGCCTATGCGCAAATTTGTGTCTAACTTAGAATTTAGAGCAGCTAAAATATATTGTTAGACCAAAACATCCTATCCCTTAATTAAGTAATAAAGACATGTATTTAATAAATTTAATAAAAACAGAAAGACGTCTATTGCTTCAGCTTTATTCAAAGGCTGCGGAAACATGGTTTCGTTTCCATTCCACATCCGACATTCATGGTTTTCTTCCTAATTAAATATAGGCAATTGGTTGATGAAACATTGATTGAAATTTAAGATACAATTTCTACAAAACAAAATTCATTTTAAAGAAAGACTTACTATAAAACAAAACTTAATGAAGTGGTCGAACTTATGTCTGACCCGCTGCATTTGTCTCCCGACATTGCGCATCCGTCATGCTATTCCCTTTTCAAAATGAACATAGGTGACATCTTTAAAATATAAATATGAAACTAAATTGGTTAAATTTTTATCCCTCTGGTCGACGAAAGCGCCGGCGCGTTCTGATGGATTTTATCCTCAGAAACAACTTAAAACAGGCCTTCCGTCATTTTTGGCGATAGCCTACAGATTAGTACAAGAATACAAATGGTCTACTTTTATTTGTGTGCGCTCACGATAACAACAAAACCTTGTGCTTTAGTAAAATAGAATAAATAAAAACAGGGTGCGCTTTTAGCTGTCTCTCTGCAAGAAACTGAAACGTCTCAAAAATGAACTTAAACTCAGCGGATAATTGTACCTGAAAAAAAGAGAGAAATATCTCAATTCGATAATAAATTTTTAGGTCTGTGTTAAATAAGAGGCGATGTTGTTTCTGAATTTGATATTTGATATTTTAAGGAATAGAATACACTAAATGCATTAAATGCGGCTGCAGGAGTTGCAGTTTTTTTTTTATGACGTTTTATTAATCCGTCCATTCTTTTTCGTTTCAATGATTTGGCTAAATTGCCTTAAAATGATTTAGCTAAATTGCCTCAATAACGGGAGCGAAATTATTCAGTGACTCACGTTTTACTAAAATAAAGGGATAGAATTCATGAAACACGCAACAATTTATTAATCCGTGTCCAAACAGATAGGCTATATTTTTCCTAAGTAGTTATCTGTCAAATAAAGGACAGGTAACGAATAACAAAGTAGCCTATGTGCGTGTCAAAAATCCATGCTGTTTTATTAAAGGAGTTTAAAATATAAATAAAAAATGTATTTGTGATAAATATAGGCTTAATATGTGAGAATTTACATTTTGCATAAAGATAAATGTGCTTTGATGCATTTGTTGGATAACATATGGTTAAAGCGCCACTCAGCGGTCAAAAGCTGCAAATGCACTTTGTGACGCGGCGGCACGTGCGACGGTAGAAACACCGTTTTGGATGGCCACCTACTGTATGTGTCCTATTTTGGGTATAAATTTCCCCGTTTATAGACACGGGGTGGCGTAGTCTGCTTTATCATATTCGAGTTGTGCACTTGTGTCAGTTCTTGCCATTTACGGCCACGCCACACCTGCACAGTTTTGAGGCAGCTTTAGTCGCATATTTGGTAATTTCATGACTTAACTTACAACAGAACAACGACGGTCATTGCTCGCAGTTTCTTTTGCGCTTTATTTAAGCTATAATAAAGAAATTATGCAGCACGCGCCGGCGCATTTGCGCATGTAATTCTTGAGTGTGCGCCGCGAGCACAGTATAACGTCTGATTGGACAGTCATGGTAATTTTTCTGAGTTTTACCGACATAGCCTGACAACATCTCAGCTTCAGTTGAACAACAGTGAACTGCAGTCAGATATCTTTTCCGTGCTCATTTGACTTGCGCCTGGCGCTGAGGCAAAGTCAGAACGCGTGTCTGAAAAGTGTCCCGTTTGTTGTGGTCGTAAAGAGACAGTTCTATATAAACGCAGCGTTTTACTTTGCAATGTTTTAATTTTTTTTTTTTTTTTTTGGTATTTTATATGCTCTGTTGGTGGTTTGAGGAGTAGCATCACCCAGGGGGGATTTTTTTTTTTTATACTGACTCCAGTACTCACCGATATGGTTTCGGAATCGGAATAACTAGGTAAAAGGAAAGACGTGTGAGACACAGCTTTGGAGCTTAGTTGTTTCACAACACTACATAACGGGTTCTCACTCTGCGTGTGTTTCGCGCTGGATGACGGTCGTGCTGAGCGGTGCAGGTACAGAGAATTACAAGAAGAGAAGAGGATGACACCATTTGCTAAGGGGGATGTTTTCATTTTCATCCTTAACACATTTTAAAGCACAAACTACGGAGTATGTTTTGGACATTATTTAACCTTGTAAAAGACGAACAAAAATTTTAGAATAACATTTCTTACTGAGCTCCTTTTTAGGGGCGCTGAAGCACCCATAAAAGGGGCTAGCCTCACCCATGATAAGAATATAATGTAAATGACACGTTGAAGTTTCTAAAATGATTAATTTCTGAGCCGTTTTGAGAAGGCCGCGTGCACACAGCGCGAGCTGAACTGATTAGCACATGGGTTAAAGCTAACACGAGTAAATGTGGTAATTGTGTCATGAAATGAGATAAAGAGTTATATATTAGTGTTGTGTGTTTAATAACTGCCTATTAATGTTTAATTTGATTGTGTCAATTTGAGATATTCATATGATTTATGGAAATGTCTTAATCAAAAGTTAACTTGTGTTTTGCAAGGCCTGTCCTTCTTTCTATGTGTGAACATGATAATTATAGTTTATTCCGGTCAATAAACCAAAATATAACTTTCACTTTACAACTTTTAGCAATTTATAACTAAACCATCAATGATTAAACATAGTTACTAGCTTCTTATTGTTCAATTTATTTAATTGAAGTACCTTACTACACAAAAAATACGGTTTAAATAATAGCTAATATGCCCTTACTAGCCTATTTAAATTGATCATTAATTACTAGTGTGTATGTGCGTAACATGTTAATACTTTATTTTAAGGGTCCACAATTATGCATATCTCCTTTGCCTCCCTCCCCTTCAGGTACAGTCATTTATGTTCATCTGTTTACATTTATTGAGGTAAGAAGACAAATATCTAAGAAAATGAATGCGTAGCATTTCCATCTCTTGTTTCTTGACAGACCGAAAGGAAAAGGACAGTGATTCCCACAGAGAAATTAATGACTGTTGATGAGTATCAAGCACAACCTCAACAGACACTCAGAAGAGAAATTACGAGAAAAATGTAGGAAAAATGCACGTACTAGTTGTTTTACTGTTGTGGTGAATCAGCAGCCAGCTATCAAACTGTTTGGTGGATTACTTTAGTAGTTTTTACTGTCTTTGCACTTCAAACTTTCAATTTTTTTTGTAGAACTGCTATTGTTTCAGTATTATTATTCAACTTGCTATGTAAAGTAAAGACAAAGAATTCAATAATTATTGGTAATTAATTGCATTATCAAGTATATGACAAGAAACCTTACAATTTTTCAACCTCTAACATATGGCATGATGGCTTTGTAAAATGCATCATTAACATTAAATTCATCAGCTTAGATGACCATATGTACACACAGTAAATAGGTGTAAGAGATTGCTTTATCATATTTTATTTTGCTATATTTTTGTTGCTAGAGCTACCAAATCAGAGACTTCAGGGCCATTTTCACTTCATTTATCAGTTTGTCAGCATCAGTCACATAACTTGGAAGATGGGACAGGATTTGCCACAGAGTAATTACAGAGCCCTTCCAGCAGAACAGGTAGTGTACTAGTTTATCTAGTCAATGAAGTGCTGAAACTCTGTTGTTGTTGTTGTTGTTGTTGTTGTTATTACTATATTCAATGTTATCCAGTGGGAGTAAGTTTAGGTTAAAGGATTAGTTCAGTTTCAAATGAAAATTAGCCCAAGCTTTACTCACCCTCAAGCTGTCCTACTTGTATATGACTTTCTTCCTTCTGATGAACACAATCTGAGAAATATTAATAAGTATTCTGATGCATCCAAGCTTTATAATGGCAGTGAATGGGATAAATGAGTATAAGGCTGAAGAAAGTGTCTCCATCCATCATAAACATATTCCACACAGCTCCAGGGAGCTTAATAAAGGCCTTCTGAATCGAAGCGATGCATTTGTGTTTAAAAAAAAAAAAATCCATATTTAACAAGTTATGCAGTAAAATATTTAGCTTCCGCCAGACTGCAATCCATATTCAAGTTACGAAGAAAGTGTAATTTGGCATCACGTGAGTTAGTTTTTTCCGTAAGTTTATTAGGGAAGGTGTAGGACATAGTGTAATCTTTGTATTTATTAAGTAGTAATCTTTTATTTATTAGGCCCCCAGAGCTGTGTGGAGTATGTTTATAATAGATTGATGTGGATTTAGGCACTTTCTTCAGCCTTATACTCATTGATCACTATCACCGCCAAGCCATTATAAAGCTTGGATGCGTCAGCATATCTATTAATATTTCTCAAATTGTGTTCATCAGAAAGAAGAAAGTCATATACAATCTCAAGGTTCAATACTTGCACCCCTCCTGTTCAACCTATATATGCTGCCACTGAGCCAAATAATGAGAAAGAACCAAATTGCATATCACAGCTATGCAGATGACACCCAGATTTACCTAGCCCTATCATTGTCAATGCATTGATGAAATTAAAAATTGGATGTGCCTAAACTTCCTTCAGTTAAACAAAGACAAAACTGAAGTCATTGTGTTTGGAAACAAAGATGAAGTTCTCAAAGTGAACATGTACCTTCACTCTAGGGGTCAAACAACTAAAAATCAAGTCAGGAATCTTGGTGTGATTTTGGAGTCAGACCTGAGTTTCAGTAGCCATGTAAATACAATAACTAAATCAGCATATTATCATCTCAAAAATATTGCAAGAATTAGATTCTTTGTCTCCAGTCAAGACTTATGCTGTGTTCACACCAAACGCGAATAGAGCGTCTGGCGCGAATGATTTCAATGTTAAGTCAATGTAAAGACGCGTTTACGCGCGTCTGGAGGTCTCGCGGCGCGAATGAGGCGTTTAGCGCGGCGCGGAAGACGCGAATTCGCCTCATTCGCGCGTCTAGTTCGCGCGAATGACGCGAATTGAGCGTTTCGCGCGTTACGCGCGAATGGTGCTTTTTGTGCATTCAGCGTTTGACGCGAATTCGCGTCTGACGCCCGAGTTGAAAAATTTGAACTTTGTTAACCAATCAGGAGCCTGCTTGCTGCTGTGGTGGCAGGCCCGCTCGGAGTCACTCATTCAAAATGGAGGAACGACTGATATTATCAGTGAGCAGTCACCCAGAGATTTATGACACAAGTTCATACTTCAGACAGGAATAAAAAGGAGCTCGCTTGGAAGAGTGTCGGTGAGGAGATTGGGCTACCTGGTAAGTTGTAAATACACATTTCACTTTTAAATCACGTACACGTTTATCGACCCGCGGCCTTCCCGCGACGCTGACTCCTACGCCGCTGTTCTGCTCTCCAGAGCAAATACAAAGTGGTAGCTCTCTCGATGAACGCACGATCAACATCAGCCATCTTGCAAACAGACAACCGCCTAGCACTTGCCCCTCCCACTCGCCTCGGACGCGCGTCAATTTCGCTTCAAACTCTTGTTTTTTACGCGCGTCTATTTCGCTCTAGACGCGCGAATGCATTCAAAATGTTCAAGCGGCAAACTAGATGCGGTAGACGCGAATTTGACGCTCTATTCGCGTTTGGTGTGAACGCAGCATTAGAGAAACTTGTTCATGCTTTCATCACCAGCAGGGTGGATTATTGTAATGGGCTCCTCACTGGTCTTCCCAAAAAGACCATAAGACAGCTGCAGCTCGTACAGAACGCTGCTGCCAGGATTCTGAGCAGAACCAGAAAACATGAACACATCACACCAGTCCTCAGGTCCTTGCACTGGCTTCCAGTTGCATTTAGAATTGATTTTAAAGTACTGTTGCTTGTTTATAAATCACTCAATGGCCTAGGACCTCAATACATTGCAGATATGCTCATAGAATATAAACCTAACAGATCACTCAGATCATCAGGATCAACTCACTTAAAAATACCAAGGGCTCACTCAAAACAGGGAGAGTCTGCTTTTAGCTGTTACGCCAGCCGCAGCTGGAACCAGCTTCCAGAAGAGATCAGGTGTGCTCCAACAGTAGCCACATTCAAATCCAGACTCAAAACACATCTTTTTACCTATGCATTTGCTGATTGAGCACTGTGCTATGTCCGAACTGTTTGCACTTTATTTTATACGTATTATCTTTTTATTCTTTAAATTCTTTTCCTGTTTTTATTTCATTTTTAATGTATTTTTATATCTTTTATGTATCATCATGATTCTGACTTTTAATGCATTTTAAATTCAAATAGCAAAATTATCTGTTTTTACTGTTTCTATTCCTTATGTTCTATTTTCATTCTTCTTCTTTATGTAAAGCACTTTGAATTACCATTGTGTATGAAATGTGCTATACAAATAAAATTGCCTTGCCTAATGTAAATTTGTGCAAGTAATTGACTGAAATCATATATGATTTATATATGCAGAGATATTGTAATTGTTACGAATGGAGACTCAGGCAGGAGATCCAAGTGCAGCATTATTTACAAGTGAGAGTGGTCGTACAGGCAGGGTCAAAACTGGAACAAACAGGAACAGAGAGGAACAGGCCGGATCGTAGTCAGGGTACAGGCGGTAGATCAAAAGGCAGGCAGATATCACTCACAGAACGGTATACAAAACACAGGTCAGGACAGGCAGCAATGGATCAACAGCGGGTAAGAGGCAGGAACAAGAACAATAGACAGACCAGATATAAACGCTTGGAATTGTAACATGAGTTAGCAATACTTCGCGGTGAGGTGGTGTGTGTGGAAGTCCTTTATAGTCTAGGTCATGAGCTGCAGCTGGGTGTGGTGATCAGTGATTAGTGTGAAGTGTGTGCAGGTGAGTGGCAGAGAGGATGATGGGGGATGTAGTCCGGGAACAGTGACAGGAACAGACGTGATCGTGACATAACGCCCCCCTCCCGGAAGGCGCGTCCTCGCGGCGTAAATGAAACAGCTAGGGAGGGGGGGTGGGTGCATTGGAGATCTAATGGTAGACGTGAACGGATCTCCAATGCAGGTTCCAGAGACTTGGGCAACCACGGAGGGTCAGGAGCCTCGGGCAGCCACGGCGGGTCAGGGGTGTCAGGAAGCCACGGCGGTCCGATGGCTCAGGCAGCCACGGCAGGTCAGGTGGCTCAGGCAGCCACGGCAGGTCAGGGTCCATAGGTGACCCCAGCGGATCATAGTCCATAGGAGACCCCAGCAGGTCAGAGTCCATAAATGACCCCAGCGGGTCAGAGTCCATAAGTGACCCTAGCGGGTCATAGTCCATTGATGGCCATAACAGTTCAAAGGCCCTTAACGGCCATGGTCGAGCAGGGTCCCCACCCACAAGCTCCCCACCCTCAGGTACACTGCCCCCCCCCCAAAAAAGTTCTTGGGGATTTCAGTGGAGCCCGTAGCGGGTTTGTGGGCAAGGAGTTCGGGTGGTTCCGGCAGGGCAAGGTGTTTGAGCTTGGATGGCGCTGGCAGGGCTGGAAGCGTGGATGACGCTGGCAGCGCAAGGAGCTTGAGCGGTGCCGGCAGGGCGAGACGTTTGGGCGGAGCAGGAGAGACCTCTGGAATGGTCCCCAGGCCCACAGCGGCCTCTTGAAGGGCATCGGCGTCTTGAGGAGAGGAGGACGCCTTCTTCCTCCTCCTCCTCCTCTTTTTCCGAGGGTGAGTCGATGATTCACCCGTTGGAGCGGGTTCAGGAGCAGACTCACTGGCTGAAGCGGGTTCTGGAGCGGACTTAATGGCTGGAACTTCCCCTACCTCCGTGAGCACCGAAGGGGCGGCCATCTTGCCCGTAGGCACTGGCAAAGCGGCCATCTTGTCCATCGCGTCCAGGGCGCTTGAGAGCGTAGCGTCCGGCGGGCTTGAGAGCGTAGCGTCCGGCGGGCTTGAGAGCGTAGCGTCCGGCGGGCTTGAGTATGAAGTGGCTGGTGGATGCTTAGGGATGCCAGCCGCTCGAGCTGAAGTCATCGGCGGATCTGCCACACTGCAACGCAGTCCTCTCCGCTCCCTGACTGATCTAGAGACGTGACGTGACTCTGGACGATCAGCGGCGACGTGACGTTGCTCTGGGCGATCAGCGAAGGCGTGACGTTGCTCTGGGCGATCAGCGAAGGCGTGACGTTGCTCTGGGCGATCAGCGAAGGCGTGACGTTGCTCTGGGCGATCAGCGAAGGCGTGACGTTGCTCTGGGCGATCAGCGAAGGCGTGACGTTGCTCTGGGCGATCAGCGAAGGCGTGACGTTGCTCTGGACGATCAGCGAAGGCGTGACGTTGCTCTGGGCGATCAGCGAAGGCGTGACGTTGCTCTGGGCGATCAGCGAAGGCGTGACGTTGCTCTGGGCGATCAGCGAAGGCGTGACGTTGCTCTGGCAGATCAAATGTGGCTTGACTTTGTGTTGTTGTTGTGACCGCCATTTTATGAGTGTTCACTTTAGTGGCAGCCATTACATGATTCACCATAGTGTCACATTTCTCTGCGACACCCACAGTAAAAAGTGAACCAACTGTGAGCAGGGCAAAGTCCAGAAATTCCACAAACGATCCTCGGGGACCATTAGTGAGTAAACAGTCCTTCAGTGGTTCATTTAGTCCATATGCAAAAAAGTCAATGAGGGCACAGTCCGGTAAATCAGAAAGATGAGCAATATCTAGGAATCTCTGAATATGTGCCTCCAGGGTGCAGTTACCTTGACGAAGGCTTACAAGGTGCCTTACGGGATCCATGCTGCGACTGGACACGCTCACAGAAGCTGCTGGATCTGGGTTGGCGAAGTATTCTGTTACGAATGGAGACTCAGGCAGGAGATCCAAGTGCAGCATTATTTACAAGTGAGAGTGGTCGTACAGGCAGGGTCAAAACTGGAACAAACAGGAACAGAGAGGAACAGGCCGGATCGTAGTCAGGGTACAGGCGGTAGATCAAAAGGCAGGCAGATATCACTCACAGAACGGTATACAAAACACAGGTCAGGACAGGCAGCAATGGATCAACAGCGGGTAAGAGGCAGGAACAAGAACAATAGACAGACCGGATATAAACGCTTGGAATTGTAACATGAGTTAGCAATACTTCGCGTGAGGTGGTGTGTGTGGAAGTCCTTTACAGTCCAGGTCATGAGCTGCAGCTGGGTGTGGTGATCAGTGATTAGTGTGAAGTGTGTGCAGGTGAGTGGCAGAGAGGATGATGGGAGATGTAGTCCGGGAACAGTGACAGGAACAGACGTGATCGTGACAGTAATATTGACTGAAATCATATAAGATAATTATATGTAGAGATACGAGGAATTAGGTGGAAACTTATAAAGTTTAAAGAATAGACACACAATTTACCTATTAAAAACATATATAATCTGTATAAAATTCATATGAGCAAATAATGCAAAATTTAAAAGAATCCTATGACTTGCATATGATTCAATCAAGAATTTTAAATGAATTGTATAGGAAATTTACTGATTTTCATACACATTTTTTACTAAAATCATATACTATTACATACTGTTGTCATGTAAAACTTCTATTAGAATTTTGCAGTATTCATATATGATCTAAAAATCCCATATAAGTTTTATGTGTTTTTTTTTTTAGTATGAAAGTGGCCACAATCGGTCTGATTTTGTATATGACATGTATTGGACTTACATGAAAGACATAAGGAAATTCTGGCTGATTTGAGTAAAGAATATATAAGGTTGCTGTATATGAAACATACAGGTTTTTTTTCATATGGGAGTGCTTAAATACAGACACCGCATTTTTTATTCAAACGTTCCCATTAGCTTCATCTTTTTTGCAATCAATAAAACTGGCTTACTGACAAATTAGTGTGATAACTGCATTAAAATATAAATACAACATTAAAAAGTCAACCATTGATGATGATGTGTCAAATGAAAAATGAATATGAAATAAAATGAATACCATTTCTGTAATCGTTTAAGTTTTTAAATTGTATTGTTGTTTAACATTTTGCAATTCTTTAAAACTTATTTGTACCAGAAGTCACATTGAACTGAATGAAATGTCATAATTTCAAATTAAGTAGCCTAGGCTAAACGAGTCACCTTAGTTAAATTCTATGAAAATATTGGCCTAATATAATTTATCATAAATGTACGAGAATCAACTGATTAATTCCATGAAATCAGTAATAGATTAAATAAAGATTCGTTCTTACATTGGTAGATCTAATGTGTTAAAGGAATAGTTCACCCAAAAATGAAAATTTTATGTTTATCTGCCTACCCCCAGGGCGTCCAAGATGTAGGTGACTTTGTTTCTTCAGTAGAACACAAATGATTTTTAACTCCAACCATTGTGGTCTGTCAGCCGTATAATGCAAGAGTCAAAAAACATGCACAGACAAAACCAAATTAAACCCAGCGTACATTGTTCATATTAGGACTGCCTCACACCTCAGTCATACAACGAAAAGAAGTCATGCCTCAGACTAAAAGGCTTCAGTTATCGGATAAAATGGCATCGTGCCTCAGACTGAAAGGCTTCAGGTCTCAGGAAAAATTACGTCAGGTGTCAGGTTTCGTACAATTAGGCATCGAACTAAACAGCCTCAGACCAAAAGGCTTCAGACGAAAAGACATTGGATGAAAAACTCAGACTAAAAGGCATCTTTTTTTTCTTAATACCCTAACTTTCTATTGGCTTTTATCCCATCATAATGCCGTTCTTTAGTTGTCTTTTTATTTACTGTTACTATTCCCAAATTAATGTAAGGTGTGTATGCGTGGATGTTAATTATGTAGAATCTATTTGTTGATGGTATTCATGTATGCTATTTATGTAATTCCTTGGCGAATAAGAAAAGAACAAAAAAGAACATGCCGATTTTCACATTGGTCTGCAGAAAAACAGCAACGGGCTGTATTCTGTCCCTGCTGCAAGTAGGTTGCACCTCGACAGATAGTTAAACAGGATGAGGGATGAAGAAAAAGTCGACACTGAAAGAGAACTCTTTTGGTTTTTTACTTGAAATCTTCAGTTCCCAACATCGTATTTTGTGAAACTAAAATACAAACATAAAGCATATATTAAGTATCAAGTAAGAATCTAACTTTTTAAGAGAGAAACAGAATTTAGCGCTAATATATGAAAGTGAGATATTAGCAATCTTCTTTGATGAATGTTCAACAAATTATTTTAAATGCCATGAAATACTTCTTTTTTAACATAAATAAAAATCAATGAACAATTAAACTTACAGACGATGGCCTCTTTGGCAAGAAATGACAAGAATATAGCCTTTATCAGAGAGACATCTGCTGCTGCATCACTGCTATAGTGAAGTGAAATCTAAGATGGCTGCCGTGACCTCTAACCTAAGTCATATGATATATCTTAGCCAATGAAATAAATCCAAAATTAAATGACTACTTGAATGGTCAGAACACTCCCCGTCTTTTTTTCTTTTTTTTTTTCAAAAGCCACTATTACCAATATAACACTTCTACAAAATTGTACTCCTTCTGTGCTTCTGGTGACAGAAGAAAGATCACTTGGGACACAGGTCTCAGATAAGTTCTACAGTTTCCATCCTTGGTGACCTTAATTTCAATTTTCCTGACCTTATCATCACTGCTTGGGAATACTTTAGTGACAAGAGCTATCGGCCAGTCATTCCTCTTGACTTGAGTTTCCTTCATTAGGACTATATCTCCTTCCTTGATGTTAGCTCGGTTTGTATGCCATTTGCGACGACTCTGAAGACTGACCAAGTACTCATGTTGCCATCTTTCCCAGAAAGTGTCAGCAAGTTGTTGAACTTGCTTCCATTTTTGGCGGCAAAGATCCTTTTCAAAGTCTCCTGGAGGAGGAGAGAGTACACCAACTTTCTGAGTCAAAAGAGTAGCTGGAGTCAACAGAGCAGGTGAGTCTGGGTCATTTGAGATAGGTGCAAGGGGTCTTGCATTCATAATTGCAGAAACTTCTGCCAAGAATGTCGCCAACATGTCATGAGTGAGATGAGAGTGACTGTTTTGAAGCAGCATTGAGTCTAATATGCGACGTGCAACTCCGATAAGTCGCTCCCAAGCTCCTCCCATATGGGATGCATGAGGGGGATTGAAGATCCAGCGACATCCTTCCTCATCCAAGTAGTTTTTAAAGCTAAGATCTTCTGCAAGTATTCCCAGCTCCTTACAAGCACCCTTGAAATTTGTGCCACAGTCCGATCGGATTTGTTTCACAGGACCCCTTATGGCAAAGAAGCGTCGAAGGGCGTTGATAAAGGTGGAAGCATCAAGAGAATCGATTAACTCAAAGTGCACTGCTCGAATGGTCAAACAGGTAAAAATGAGTACCCATCTTTTGCTGTTTGCCAGACCACCTCGTGTGCGGCGAGAAGCAACCATCCAGGGCCCAAAGACGTCAAGGCCGACATAAGTGAAGGGTGGATCAATGGCAAGTTGATCTGGAGGAAGATCTGCCATCTTCTGTTCAACAGGTCTTCCTCTAAGTTTCTTACAGATGATGCATTTATGAATCACACTATGAATGCGTTTCTTTGCCCCAATGATCCAGAATCCTGCATTCCTTATAGCGCCTTCTCTAAACAGGCGGCCTTGGTGTCTTACCCGTTCATGAAAATGTCTCGTGATCAGAAGGGCAATGTGATTTTTCCCAGGAATGATAATGGGATGTTTTTCTTTCTGTTCAATTGGAGCATGTTTGAGTCTACCACCTACTCTCAGAAGCCCTTTCTGGTCAATGAAATGGTTCAGAATTTTGAGTCCGCTCTTTTTTGGGATATCCTTCCCTACAGAAAGACAAGCAAACTCAACAGGGTAGCTCTCCCGTTGGACACATTGTACTATCACAACTTCTGCCTGTGAAAGTTCCTCTGGGAGTGTTTTGTCACAAATATGCCATTTTTTACAGGCACTAGCTACCTCAATTTTGGATCTGAATGAATGTATGATGTGGATTAAGTTCGAAATAGCTCGTAAGAGACTTTTCCAAGTTGAAAAGCACTCAAAGCGATGCGATCCAAGTGTAACAGAAAAGTCATGAGGTGTCAGATCTGTACAGTTAGAGCGCACTTCCACATCTGAATCAGGATCAATCAGATTGAATGTCTGATTGTCTTCATTATACTCTGACTCAGGATGAGAAAGAAAGGCAGGTCCAGAAATCCATGTGGAGTCTTTCAAATCTGAGGCAGGCACTGAACGTGTTGCATGATCAGCAGGGTTTTGACTTGTGGAAATGTAATGCCACTGCTCTGGCCTTGTAGATTTCCTAATCCGCTGAACTCTATTACTCACATATACGTAAAACCGCCTGGTTTGGTTATTAATGTACCCCAACACTACTTTACTGTCAGAATAGAATTCTACAGCAGTAGGGGTGATATCAAATTCATTTTGAATGAGTTCTGCCACTTCTACTGCCAGGACTGCTGCTCCTAGCTCCAGACGTGGTATGGTGTGAGCAGACAGCGGAGCCAGCTTAGCCTTACCAAGGACAAACCCTACATCACATGACCCATTGTCATCCATCACCCTTAGGTAGGCAGCTGCAGCAATTGCCTTTGTGGAAGCATCTGATAAAACATGAATTTCTGTCCTTTGTGCCAAAGACAAAGTAATCTTTGAGTACACTCTGGGCATCTCAAACTGAGCCAAATCCTGCAAAGAGTGTTTCCAAGCCTCCCATTCAGCTTCCCTGTCTGTTGGTAGAGGAGCATCCCAATCTTTTGTGTCAACTGTCAAATCCCGAAGAAGAAACTTCCCCTGGATTGTAACAGGTGCTGCCAGCCCAAAAGGGTCAAAAATACTGTTGACAGTTGCTAAGACACCTCTACGTGTGAAAGGCTTCTCTTCTGTGTCAACACAGAAAGTCAAAGTGTCAGATTTAAGATTCCAGCTCAGACCAAGGCTCCTCTGAATAGGTAGTGTATCCTTTTCTAAATCCAGGTCCTTAAGGTCTTTCACATGATCCTCCACAGGAAAAGCATTCATTAGAGCAGGACTGTTAGATGCTATTTTATGAAGCCTCAGGTTGGAACTTGCTAACATCTCCTGAGTTCTTTTCAATGTTGAGTTCTCCATGTTGAGCTGCACGATGAAGTCCATATATTGCTACCGCGGGAGAGGGACTATTCCCAAAAACATGGACCTTCATTCTAAATTCTGTGACATCTTTGGAGGGGTCATTGTCCTCAAACCATAAGAAGCGGAGAAAGTTGCGATGATCCGCTCTCACCACAAAGCTATGGAACATCTGCTCAATGTCAGCAGTAAATGCTACTGCCTCTTTTCGAAAACGCAGTAAAACACCCAGCAAGGAGTTATTCAAATCAGGTCCAGAGAGAAGCACTTGATTCAGCGAAAGACCTTTGTACTGGGCACTAGAGTCAAAAATGACTCTGATCTGTCCTGGCTTGCGAGGATGATAGACGCCGAATATAGGCAGGTACCACACTTCCTCATTTTCCTTCACAGATGGAGCTGGTTCTGCATGACCTGCATCAAAAATTCTTTGCATGAACGTGACAAAATGTTCCTGCATTTGAGGCTTCCTCTTCAGTGTCTGATGGAGTGACAAGAGACATTTCATACTCTGGTCCCTATTGTTGGGCAGCTGTTGGCGTGGAATACGAAAAGGAAGAGGTGCCAACCAGCTGTTAGAGCTATCAATGAACATTTCCTTGTCCATGAGTTTAATGAATGTTCGATCTTCAATGGAAGGGGCTACCTTTTCATCATCTTGTGTCCGTTTGAAGATATTGTTACCCAACAAATACTCAGGACAAGTGGTTGGGTACAAATGACAGCCTTGTAAAGAGATGGCATGATCTTTGCTGCTAAGCTTCTCTTTCACCTGGATCTGATTAGGACATGGCTCACAAAGGCTTGGGCGTCCATTATGTAGTACGTTTGTGCGAAACACATCAACTGTGCTAGGCTTGTGTGCTGACCCCAAGCAGATATTTCCAACAATCACCCAACCGAAGTCGAGTTTTTGTGCATATGGTGCCTTGTTTGGACCATTGAGTTGTTTCCTTACTTTATGGACTTGGATGATGTCTCTCCCTAAGAGTAGCAATATTTGAGCACATGGATCAATCTCAGGTATTTCATGAGCGATAGACTTCAGGTGGGGCAACCGGTGTGCAATGGTGGGAGATGGAATCTCAGAGTGGTCATCGGGCATGTAATTACACTCAATAAGTGTTGGGAGTGAGACATGTACCTTTCCATCCATAGATACGGCTTGAAACCCAGTGGCTCTCCTTCCTGAAGTTTCCGTCACCCCAGCACAAGTTCGAAGAGTGTAAGAATGCTCTGTTCCTTTTACTTTAAATATGTCAAAAAACTCAAATCTTGCTAGAGATCTGTTACTTTGCTCATCGAGCACTGCGTACATCTTCACCATAGCCTCTGGAAAGCCTTCAGGATATACTCTTATCAGACATATTTTAGAGCATGATTTGGGTATTGGATTGTCTCCACAAATCTCTGTACATTGTGAAGTGACATTAGCAGAAGGGCTTCTATCCTTCTCCCCGCCATTATCTGATGAGGGGTCTTTACTGGCCCACGGAGGAGGACCAGGATGAAGTGCGGACACATGCTTATCACTCTCACATTCATTGCATTTGATTACTGCTTTGCAGTTCTTTGCCATGTGAACAGTGGAAGCACAGCCCCTATAGCACACGCCATTTTCTCTAAGCAATGTTTGCCTTTCTTCTAGAGTCTTTGCTCTGAACCCACAGCAACGTCTCAGAGGATGAGGTTTGTTTTTATGTATAGGACACTGCTTTTCTACGTCAATAGGTTCATTATTGGAACTTCTTGAGGGAGAAAATCCAGCTGACGATGCCACACCTGTCTTATGGGTAGACACAGCGATCCTTCTTTGTATTTGCTTTGGCTCTGCTTTAATCTGGTTTATACTGGATGCGCCAATACTAAAGCTTGGATCAGTTCGAGCATGTGCTTCCTAACAGATAAAAGTCAGTAAAAAAGGAAAATGGAGGGAAAGTAACTTTGTACTTCCTTTTGTACTCAGAACCTTGATAAATCCATTTTTCTTGCAGGTGATAAGGCAACTTCTCCACAATTGGGTTGACTGGTGTCAAGGTAAGAAAGTCCTGACAAGTAACCTTCAGCTTTAGCTGACTGAATTTCACATAGTAGATCTCCAAGCTCTTGTAATTTCAGAGGATCTTGTTTACTGATTTTTGGGAAATTCTCAATTTTGTCAAAAAGTGCTTTCTCAACCACCTCAGGGGATCCATACATCTCCTCTAGACGATCCCAGGCCATTTTAAGCCCAACATCAGGATGCTTTATATTCACTGTTCTAATGCGTCTCACAAATTCTGATGACTTACTGCCCAGCCACTTAATCAATAGATCCAACTGTTCGCTGGAATTGAGTTTGAGCCCGCTGGTAGAGTTTAAGAAAGAAGATTTCCAAGCCCAGTAGTTTTCTGGGTGGTCATCGAATTTTGTGAGCCCGGAACTAATAAGCTCACGATGAGCAAGAAATCTTGCTAGATCACTCATTTCAACTTCTCCTTGAAGAGGTGACTGGACAGGAGTGCTGGCATTGTAAGTCTGTGCAAGGGGCCAGTAATAAGTTGGGCTGCATGTGGCAGACTGAGGTCTTTCGATCTTGACAGCGTTAGGTTTCGGGACTGAATCACTGACCATATTAATACAGTCAGGTGGAGCACACCTTGGATAGCTTTCTGATAGCTGTCTGTTTTCACATTCATAGCGGTTTACGAATTCAGCATGTGGTGTAGCGAAACTTGTTTCCTCAGGAGGATCTACAATAGAGTGACTTGAATGTTGCTCCACATAATCACTGGTGCGTTGCACAGGGTCTATTGGAGGAGCGATCTGGGTGTCTGAACGGCAACTGCCTCCTTCCAAGCTCTCTACAGCCTCCTCCAATACTCTCGCTTCAGCCATAGCAGCAGCAGCCTCCTTTTCATGTTTTAATGCTGTAAGACTGCCTTCCATACGAACTTTCCCAACTTTAATTTCAGTTTCTTTCTTAACGTAATATGCACGAGTACGCTCCGCCTCAGCTCTAGCTCGTGCTTTAGCCGCAGCCATGCTAGCTGATGTCCTGCTAGACCTTTTAGATGATGTTGTTGAACGTGTAACAACAGATCTTGTTTCCAATATATTCTCAGTCTCCAATATTCTCTCACTCTCCAAGTTGTGAAATGAATAAACAGTACCTTTATGATTGGAACAATGCGGAAGAATGAGATATGAGAAGAAACTTTTCGTGAGAGCAGACTCTGTAGCCTTACTGAAAGGATTCCTTCTTTCCACTGAATTGAAGAGGTTCTTTTCACTATTCGGTCCCTGCTGCAAGTAGGTTGCACCTCGACAGATAGTTAAACAGGATGAGGGATGAAGAAAAAGTCAAAACCAAAAGAGTTCTCTTTCAGTGTTTTACTTGAAATCTTCAGTTGCCAACATCGTATTTTGTGAAACTAAAATACAAACATAAAGCATATATTAAGTATCAAGTAAGAATCTAACTTTTTAAGAGAGAAACAGAATTTAGCGCTAATATATGAAAGTGAGATATTAGCAATCTTCTTTGATGAATGTTCAACAAATTATTTTAAATGCCATGAAATATCGATGAACAATTAAACTTACAGACGATGGCCTCTTTGGCAAGAAATTACAAGAATAGAGCCTTTATCAGAGAGACATCTGCTGCTGCATCACCGCTATAGTGAAGTGAAATCTAAGATGGCTGCCGTGACCTCTAACCTAAGTCACATGATATATCTTAGCCAATGAAATAATCCAAAATTAAATGACTACTTAAATGGTCAGAACAGGCTGAATGAAAATGTAAATGTGACTCTTCCAACCAGATAGTGGTATTCTGTTTTTATTGTTATTTTTTATGCATTCCATTTTTATTCTTATGTATTTGTTTCCTTTTTATGTAAAGCACTTTGAATTACCATTGTGTTTGAAATGTGCTAAATAAAAGAAATTGCCTTGCCTTGCCTAATAGAATCTCTGACAGTAGGTGGCACTGGATTAGGAGAAATAAAGGCGTTTCCTTGGTAACCTCCTTGGTAAACTCTGTCCAACTGCGTTCAGCACTCGGTTAGTGAGGTCTGATCGTGCTCTGACAACTGAAGTGATGTCTCATGCTTATGCTTCAGTGCAGGGTTCGAAATGACTTAGGACTCTTGGGGGGTCCCCTAAAATGTAATTATTAAAGGTTCTGAAGTGGCGACTGATAGTGGATGTACTGGTGGTGATATTGCGCTGTTGAGGAATACGTAACCTCTTGAGGAGAATTCAAAATAAATGAGCTCTGCTCACACAAAGAAACTCAAGTTATCATGTTGCAATAAAAATTCAATGGGGTTTAGCTTGCTATTTACTACATATGATAAAGTTAAGCATCACATGACCGAAAGTGCTGACTTCCTGAATATCACCTCGATTGAAATTGACACTAATTTCATACAACAGTTCAATAAACAAGTAGTTAATATCAATCACTTACGTTTTAGATGCAATATGCCTGTTTTTTGTTCTACTGTTGCAGTGAAGATAGTTCCAAACAAAGCAGAACCAGCGCATCTCGCAGCTGCTTTCAGCCGTTTTGAATGATTCAGCGTTTTGAACGAATCGGTTGAGTAAAGATTCAATCGCCCATTCATAAACAACTGCTTCATTCTTGATTCAGAGTGAATCGTTTGAATAAATGACTCAGTGGCTCACTCATTAAGACGGTCATTGCCGCCATCTACTGGCGGTTTAATTTCATGTTTAAAAATATAAATTTCCCACCAGCTTATTTATTCAAAAATATTTAAAGAATCTCATAACATTATTGAACACAGTTGTGCTTTTTCAGTGTAAATTAGGCTATTTAATGTGGTAACAGCCCTATAGTGTCTTACTATTTTAATTTATCAAATGAATATGAGTAAAAAAATTTGTAAGAATATGAAATAAAAGATTTGAATAATAATAATTTTGTTTTTTTTTCTTTCCAGACAAGCTACTTTTTTACTCTGACAAGTAAATGACCAATTTAGTTGTCCAAAGGACAAGCACAAAACCAGGCTTAATGTCGAGCACTGTATTTTGTATTTATATTCTGTCCTTTAATGGTAGCATAGGCCTACAGATATGTTTTATTGTCATCAGATGTAGCTTTCACACTACCAGCATCTATAGATGGGTTTCATGTGACGTCACTGTATTCTATCGCCGCCATATTCGGGACCGGTCACAGCTGCGCGCCCTGTTAAAGTGACAGCAGCTACAACTACCAGAGGAAGGCCAACGAAACGCTCTCAGAAGATTCACAACAAGTTTATAATATATCTGGGATATGTGGTGCTGTTAGCCGTTTCAACAGTCGTCAGAACTACAAATTTATTTGATCTCAAAGTAGTTAGATCGGCAGAATTATTGGCTTCAGTCAGAAGGGACCACACCACTGGCAGCCAAACAGCAATGCACAACATTAATAACTGCTGGGACTGTCATTTATATAACATTATAACGAGAAAACTATTGTAAAATCCAAAAATAAATTCTTATGGGGGGTCCCTGATGACTTATGAAGGGTCCGGGACCCCCCCAGACCCCCCTCATTTCGAACCCTGCTTCAGTGAGTGCGAGACATCACTGCCGAGTTAAAAATCATCATTTGTGTTCTACTGAAGAAACAATGTCACCTACATCTTGGTTGCCTTGGTAAGCAGATAAACATCAAATTTTCATTTTAGGGTGAACTATCCCTTTAATACGTAAACATTCTTATTTAGCACATTTAGTGCTGTCAATTTGTCAATATTGTACATTTCAGTGTCTATGGAAATGTAAGCAGTTGTATGTATGGTAGAACCACACTTTATATAAAATAATACACACTAAAACTAAAAAGAGATGTCTTGATATGTCTGGGCTTTGACAATAGAATAACAGTAATGTTCATTGTACAATCAGCAGCCTGAGATTCTTAACACCAAAGAAGATATTGGTTGACTTTTTCTTCTGTTACATCCCCCCTTTACCCAATACCACGGCCTGTATAAATTCCTCCACGAAACAGAGAGCAGTGAGAACAAGTCAAAGTGGAAAATCACAATCCAAAGGAAAAAGATGTCAAACAGCATGCTGAAAAATACCTTTGCCATAATCTGTGCACAGGTATGCAACATTATGGTTAATGCTGCACTAGCGTAAAATGTTAGCACCTTTTTGCTCATGATATATATGTGACTGCTCTTCTCAGGTGGTTGTCTGCGCACTGGTGTGGGCGCAGTGCCCCTCTCGCTGCAGCTGTCCGGCTGAACATCTGCCGTGCGCTCCCGGTGTGAGCATTATTCTGCATGACTGCGCCTGTTGTGTGGTGTGCGCCAGGCAGCACGGTGAACTCTGCTCTCAAACCAGTCCCTGCGAAACGCGAAAGGGTCTCAGGTGCGTTTACGGCGGTGGTGCAGGTGCACACAAGAGGACTGGTGTATGTGTAGGTTCGTGTTTCTCTCTCATGCTGTCGTATTGGCTTATTACCTTTTTTACCAACACGCTTCTGGGATCTGAAAGAGCATTTGGAGCTGGAAGTGCTGTCTTGTGACATCAGCTAAAAGAACCAGAGCTTCGTCTTAGTAATGCAAAGGTTTTTTGTAATAGTTGTTGTTTTTGGCATAAAGTGACACTGACAGTTTTTGCTACACTGCAGGCTACTTAATGTTTCTTAAATTGTATTTTAATATTATGGTAGGATATGTTTTTTTTTTTTTTTATTTGTGCTGATTTTAATTAAAGCATTTATTATATATTTTTAGATGGTAACGAGAATCTTGGAGCAAAAAAATCCAAGGCTCTCTTATAATCAGCACAAATTGATCTTTGCAGATATGGAGGACCAGGAGTGCCACTTAAAAATAAAAAGAATCAATTAATTAATTTAATAATTAAAACATAAAAATGTATATAAATTAGTGGTGGACATAGATTATTTTTTTAATCTAGATTAATCTCACTGTAATCTTGGAATTAATTTAGATTAATCTAGATTAAAATGGCTCATTTGAATTCTGCTGAAGACATTCAGAATATGTGTGCTACCCAAATAATGACTAAAAGTAATCTGCCATTTTGTCCGACAAAGCAGTCAGGAGTTAGAAGATTAACCTCAGTGGAGTTAAATTTGAAAAATTGTGCATATTGACATCTTTCCACGTTTGAAACAACATTGATTCTCATGTTCATTCATGTTTATTTGATGCTATAAATAGACTAGTAGGAAGAGTTGATCGGTTTACAAGCCTCTTGAGCTGAGGCGCTACAGCAATCTGTCACAACCATGGTCACGACACATTAAAAGCAACAAAACGTTTTTTATTGTTTGAATTTCTTAAAAAACTACACAGTTTTAAAGCTGGGACTTTGTTTAATATCATAAGTTACCTGCTCTGTCTTGTCTGTCGACGTGTTGTCAGTGTCCTCTTTGCTCTGTGATGCATTTATCACTGTGTGTGGCGTGACAGCGCCACGGCTTGTCGGGCAAAGTAACAGTAGGGGGGTGTTGTTCATTGTTAAAGATACAAGTATGGTATTTTCCCTGATCTTGTATGTAATTGTAGATCCTGCAATAAAAATAAAGATATGAGCAATGGGTGCACTAACACCTCACAGCACCAGTAACTCAACCCTACCTAGAGCGGTTTTCCTTAGTGTTAGCAATGTCTGAAGCCAAAGAAGACATCAGCAGCAGCTCGAAGATCTCGCCTTTTATACTCAAAAAAATTTAAGTATAAACTACTTAAAATTAAGATTATGCCAGAATGAATTGCTCTGCTAGCACATCCCAACACTTACACACAATAGTATTGATAAATGCTGACCAAAACTTAATTATATTACTTTTCATTTGACTTCTTTAGAAAAAAAAAATGTAATGTTTTGTTATATGACAGCTGTGCATGAACACACACTAGACAAATACAGCTGATGTGAATACATCTCCATTTACAGTCAATTCATGCATTAAAGGCAGGGTAGGCAAAAAATTTTGTTCCAAATTTGTTTAAACTTTCTATATATATCCATGCATAATTAAAATGTAAGAACTCTGATAAAAAGAGTATAAAAATCGAGTGACTCTAGACCGTTTAATCTGTATTAAACACAGCTCATTATTTCCATCCGGGACGAAACATAGGATTGGCTGAGGCGACTGTCACTCTCTCGCAACCATGGCAACCACCCTTTTGACACACGACCTGCCCAGTTTTCACGCATGCATCAATCGGCATTTATCATATATGCATCATATAACAGTGGCAGGTCCCGAGGCAGGCGCGCGTAACCTTAGCAGGTCCCGAGGCAGGCGCGCATAACCGTGGCAGGTCCCGAGGCAGGCGCGCATAACCATGGCAGGTCCAGTGGCAGCTCCCCCTGCCACGCAAAGATTTTACTCCCTCTCAACTGAGGGAACTCAAGGGGCTGAAAAGTGACTCCTTGATGGCTTTATTTCTGCTGGACAGGTAAATCTTTCTTTTTGTATTTTGATCATACATATTTTTTTGTTTATTTTTTCATGAAGCATGTGTCATTAGCACACGTAGCTGCGTAATATAGCTAACATAACATTACTTAGCAAGCCATTGTAGAGACGATAAATAATCTATAGGCCTAGCTCAAGATGATAGCTATAGTGTTGAATTGTGCATAATTTAGCTTTAGATAACTAAATACATGTTTAACAGATAGTAGGCCTAACGTTACTCCGCATCTAGGAACTTTTCTTAGAACTATATTTACCCTCTGTCTAACTCTTTTACCATGTTCACCTGTAAGTTTACCTGCACGTTTTTTTTCGCCTTTGTTTTGTTTTTATATTCTCTACCTCTGTTGTAGCGTATGCACACGTATCAGGATAATCAAACTTTGGAGATTTCAGAACGCTTTTAACCTGATGAACTTTGTTTGTTAATCACTAACTCGGCTCCGGACGACTGTGACTTTCGGCAGGTTTGTGGACCTGAGAGAGTAAACAGAAAACGGGAACTTCCTCACTTTGGTGACTTCAAAAGGAGCACCCCCCCCCCCCCCCAGAGACTGACCAGATCCACATTCCAACACCCCACACACACAGGGACACACAAAAACACACACACAGACACACACAGAAACACACAATCATACATTTTGAACTGTATTTGTAAACTACCACTATGCTGAAATATATATTTCATATATTTTAGGGCCTATGCATGTTTCCTAGTGTTTAAATGAGTGTATTTGTGCTAGTGTGCATTTTAATAGTGGAATTCTGTCTGTAAACCATAATTTCTTGTCTATGCCTTTCTGATCTGTCGAGTTTGGTCTCTCTGTAAAGCTCCGGACACAAGCTATTCACTGAGATGTGTCACACAGCTGACAAATGCATTTTTCTATGTGTTTAATGATACTGTGAAGAACACACTCCATTTGGAGATCTGATCTGATAGTCATAAATCATTGGATTAAGTCGTGAGGCCAAACAAAGGGAAAACTTTCCCGCCAACTTTGCACCCATGTTATTGGCTACCCCACCTCAAGGAGGTGTGTCGGCTTATCTGTCATAAAAGCAAAGACGCACAATTTTCTTATGTGTTCTCTCCCGATTGTCTCACGAGCATCTCGTGCACGTTTTTCCCGGACCTCTCCGGTGACCACGCGCTGCCATCGCGCTCAGCTTCGGGACCGCCATCTTCCAGCGAAACTCACTCTCGTCCTCAGTTCAAACCTTCCCGCTGAACGGAGGAAGCCAACGAACTGCACCAGCGCTAACCTGAAATTCGACACACGCAACCAATGCAAGTATACTGCCGTTTCTCAATCTTAGATGATGAAACTGATTTCCGTGCTGGCTTAGGACTGGTTGTGAGTTTGCTACTTGCCTTCTCTCTTTCCTTCTCTACTTCCACTCTTGTACATAGGTGTGTATTTTCTTGTATATATATTTAGATGTATAACCTCTGTATTTGTAGTTTGCATATATTAAAACGTTATTCACGCTCGATTGTTCTGTTTGTTCTTTCAGCTGAAAACCAAGTCACTTTAACGTTTTTCGATCGCTTTCTGCTTTGATGTTAAAATAGCAAGTTATTTTCATGGCCAGATAATAACTCTGTTTATAATATTCGGTGAGGGACTTAGTTTGCTGGACAAACGAACAGTTTCTCTAAATAATTATTAAACCAGAACTAATCATATATGTAATTTATTATAATTCGTTGTAATTGATTCACAATATATGTTTAATTCCCCGTTGGGTCGATATATGAATCATAATTTATTCATAATCTTATGAATTATTATATTCATATTTCATCCATAAATTGGTTAATAACCGCTACATTTCGTTACACTGTTTACTGATGTCTTTATCTTGTATCTGTGTGTGTCGTACACACTTTGTTGTATGTGTGTGTTATTATTTTGTGTCTGCAATGCAGTTGTGAGTTGATATTTGAGTGTATGTTACTCTGTCTGTCTGTAGAACAACGTATATGTTATGAATCTTACACGAAATTCATCTTCATCACAGTGTAAATGATGGTAGTGGAAAAACGTGTATCATGCAACCTGTTTTTAGCTTTGCCTTATAGATAACTAGCTCGTTAGCTAATCAAAAACTATATATTTTTAACTTTACCAATATCAATATGCTAGCTTGATAGTGAGTACTAAAATACATCTTGTTTGTTTATCTTCATAATTATAAAGTTATTTTTATTACATGTGATTCTGACATGATGTCACTACATGCACTGTGCTCCCTCCTCTCCGCTCGTCTCAGGTAAATAATGCGTCTTCCAGCTCAGTGGTCGGAGTCGCGCGTTCATGCGTTTTGGGGGCGTGGCTTTGGAAGGAGCCCAGAAGGGAGGGGGTGGAGTGAATGGAAATAATGAGCTGTCTTTAAAACATTCGTGAGAGGTCTACAGACACTCGATTTTTATACTTTCTTTTTCAGAGTACTTACATTTTAATTATGTATTGATATATAAATAAAGTTTAAACAAATTTTGAAAAAAAGTTTTTTTTTATCCATTTTTTACCTACCCTGCCTTTAATTCATTGCTTAATAAAATATATAAATTGACTGATAATAGCATAATTAATAAATAAGTAAAGGATTAATAAAAGTAATAATGACAATAAATAAATGCATATACAAGTCAATAACACACGAAACAAAGCTTTATTCAAATGTATTGCTTTAACAATCAGGTATTTACAGTCCTGTTGTCATCTCAACACAGCTGTGCCAATTCTGCAGCTTTATTCTGATCAAGCAGCTGATGAACACCTTCATCAATCATGTTCCTCACTGCTGCTCTTCTCAATGGAGACATTGTTGATCCAGAGGAAGATGATGATGATGATGATGATGGGCCGCTGAACCCCACAACCTTGAAGCAAGAGTGGGAGAAGATGTGCGGGACAATCTGGCTGCTGCAAACATTCATGTGCTCTCCATCAGCAGATTAAAACATTTTACAATTAATTCATGTCAGCATTCTGTTTCTTGACATATTTCATTTCATATTTTTGCAATTACCTGCTAATTTTTGTCGTAGCTTCATTACATTTGTGGTGTGGTGGGCTAAACCACTGAGCTGGTCAGCAAAAGGTTTGCTGGTTCGATCTCTGCAGCATCTCCTCTAGTGTGTCCTTGATCAAGACACTTGGAAGGAGGAGTGATGGAGGGTCTCATCCATGCCACTGAACCATTCCCAGGATCTGCTGTGGCTCTCTATCCTCAGTGCTAACACCCGTCTGAGGACATTTCACATCCTACAATAATGCACAAACAAAATACAAAAGCAGTCATTTTAACAGCACAATGTCATTTGATTTCTGTATTAGAAATAACAAAATGATCTTACTTTATATTTTGTTTCAGGCTTTCCTCTTTATTTCTAACAAATCCCGCCGTCACCTTTTCTTGCAGGTCCTGCTCCACAAAAGCTCTGCAGTAAACATACAGACATCAAGAACCAGAAAAGTGCTGTAATAACTCTGTTTAAATTACAATAATTAAAATAAACTAGACTTTAGATTTAAATAGACTTTGTATTCATTTCTGTAGTATCCTCACTCAAAGCCTTTGATGGCATTATCCTCTACCTGATAAACACACGTGTGCTCATCTGTCCCCGTCATCTGTCACTGTAACATCAGACGAGATTCAAGTTTCCTCTGAGATTTATGTGCTCAAATCTACATTCACATGTTGATGATGTGTTAACTCACTAACATAAATGTTCCTTAATTTATTAACAGTACTAATGGACAAATAAAATAGATTAAACTTATGTTACTGTATATTTGTTTATTTACATTATTTTCATTCATGTAATGTAAGCAGTGTTGACAACAGTGAATAATAGCACACACACATCACTCATAGATCATAATCCATCACTTATAAGTCACTTAAAGAAGAGGTTACTGTCAGATGTTAAATAAACATTTAATAAGCATCTTTAAGAAGTATATGATTTAGAATACGTAATTCCACTTCGGAGAATTAAGCTATGTGTGTTTACTAGAGATCCCGTTATCAATACATAATAAATCGTGTTTTACAGTAAAATCACAACAATAGTGTCTAGCATCTCTTCACACATTCAGCAGTTTACTCTACAGTAGTTCAACAAATGTATTTTTGGTTTTCAATACTCACATTTGACAGCATCCGCGTCACTTTTCTCCTCCGTGTTTGATTATGACGTATCCTCTCCCGTGGCCTCCTGGGATAGAAAAGTATCCAGCGAGGAACACTTCAGAATCTGTGCGGAAGCAGTAGGCCATCCGAGAACTCCTCGACTACTCATTAATGATTACTGAGGTTTCTGACATACTTAATTGCTCGCCTACTGCTTTTCCCCTATTATATAGTAGGTAAGTAGGCGGTTTCGGACGCACTTTAACGGTGCGTTCCAAACGGGATATATCGCCCCCGAAGGGCACTTCGGAGTGAAAATAATCATGGCCGCCATATTGAAGGGTCGTTCCAAACCAAAGTGCTCAAAACTGGCCACTTTCAAGGGCCCTTCGGAATGAAGGATTTCGAAGGGAACAACTGATGGACACTTCGGGCCCCCATGATCCTTTGCAAAGGGAAGTTGTTTGACGTCACAGAATGGGTACAGGAGGTTAGGAGTTCGATTTTAACTATAAAGGTATGTATAATATTTTTCTGTACTACTGTAATATTTATACGAGTTAGATTTGGTACATTATTATGGTCAAAATGACATTGTACTTAAAAAAAAAAAAAAAAAACTTTACAGCTCATTTATCAGTCCATTCAAATGTTTCAAATACATAGATACAATATAGCCTACATGCGGTAAACCTAAAATAAATAAATAAATAACGTTAAACAAAAGGCGCAGCTTGCACAATTTATCATCCTTGATTGTCTCGTTAAGATGACGCCGAAGTGCGTTCCAAAAGAACAGTTTTTTTTTACCCCTACACCCTTCATCCCTTCGAAGCTCTCACTCCGGAGGGTAAACCCTCTGAAGAGATTAGGGCATAGGGATGAGCCCTTCCGAATGGAACGCAGGGCATGTAGGCGCACGTCCGAATCTCGCGAGAATTATTACGTCACCTAGGTAATTTTCGACTACTCTTTTTGCTTCGGACATACTTATTTGCTCGCCTACTGCTTTTCCCCTACTAAATAGTAGAGAAGTAGGCGGTTTCGGACGCAGCCACTGTCATTGGACAGTATGGTGACCGGGAGGGGACATGTTCAGTTCATTTAATTTTGTCGTGGCCAGAGCCATATAGAGAGAGAGTTGCGACAACTCCATAGACTCCAATGGAACGGTTTTTTACAGCAATGGTGGCTCGTGAAGCCTCTCAATAGTTCCCGGAAGTAGCAGCCGCGCCGTAGAGTTACAGCAGAACAGACCGTTTGTGATGCACTTTTAGAAGGTAAGCAGTTTAAATTATAATATTTTATAGTATCAGTACATCTGAATCAAATTAACTTGTGTATTAAAGCATGCTAGCTGATATTGCTCACTAAATAAATAGTTCCAGGGGATAGTAGATTAGATAATAGATTAAAACAATTTATTCATCGTTGTGTAATTAGAGAAAAGGGATTCTAAACGGGGTTAAATTTAACTTTGGGGCTTGTGGTTGGTGAAAGTGGTAAAATGAGAATATCCTTATTCCTTATTAAATGTACAACCCAGGTGAAAAAATACTATAGTAAATAGTATTGTGTTTTTGAACCATACTATAGTAAATTGTAGTATACTATATTATAGTATTTACAACACGTTGTTAATGCAATATAGTGAACTGATAAACTGTAATAAATACTGTAGTATACTTTAGTTTTTTACTACAGTATACTGTAGTATAATATACCCTAAAGTTGTAGAAAACTTAGTACAGTATTTGGTAATGTAATTTGTTTATATTACTATAGTTGTTTTATTATCACAGCAACTATAGAATTACCACAACAAATTAATTCAAGTACTTTACTATAGTATGGTTCAAAAACACTATGATATATTTACTATAAATTACTATAGTATTTTTTTCACCTGGGAATAAAGAAAAAAATCCTTATTTTAGAATTTATATTCGAGAATGTATTGTGATTCTGTTGACAGTCTATTATGTGTCAGCTCAGCTGATTTTTGGATTGATGGGGAGAGGGAAGTTTATAAGTGAGATTAAAAAAAAACTGCTTAAAAGCAGCAGCAAAAAAAAAAAAAAAATTATATATATATATATACACACACACTAGGCTAAATGGGAAACCATACTAAATACCAAAACTGTATCTACTACTGTATTTCATTTCTCCCATTTTGTTTCCTTTTATCTTGCTTTCAATACAAGCACAAAGGGGATTCAGATCCTGAAGACTCCATGCAATGATGCTGTCACCACCAGTCTCTGCTCCTTGGATTTTGCAAGCTTTTCCTTGCTCCTTATTTTTAATAAACCTTTAATAAACATAAAAGTTCCCAGTGTTAGTTTTTGTGAAAAAAGGCAGATACACCTGTATATGATTAACACACAACTTGGCGCACAATCTTTAGCTCTATTTAGATTGCTCCTGCTGACTAGAACATAACTTTCTCCTTTCCGTGTCAGTGGGGAAACCATGCATTCATATTGCTTTCTCTGAGTGACTGGATCATCCTCATGCAGCACTGCAAACCATAGCGGAGACTACAAGAACATGTAGGAAAGGACAGACGAAATACTCGACATGCAGTTTATTATAAATGTATAAATCCATTGCACTAAATCAGTGCAAAAGTCAATGTGTATAATCATGTTTTATTTTAGAGTTGAATATATTTTGTATGAATGTATATAGTAATAAGTGAATGGGGTGCATAAGAACTGTTAACATTAAGATTAATTAAATTTCACTTAATTAAATTTGACATTTCACTTATTTGCAATGGTTTTTTTAAGACAATCACCTGTCACCTGCATGTCTCCTGTCCCTCTAAAACCATAGTGAACATGACATGATTGCCCTTAACTAACATACAAGTTTAAAAACATTAAAATAATTCAAAACAACTGCAACGCGATCTTTAAACAAGGTAATGTTAGCCAGAAATATGTTAACAAGGCGGGCAACGTTGGTTGAAAACACTAATCCTCAAATAGTAGCAGGTTTTTATCTTTTAAAAACAGCATTGCTGTAACTACATACACATACTACATTCACATGTCGGTGTATTATATAAGTATTGTAAACTGATGCATTTATTGACTATAAATTACCAAAAATCACGGTTTTGTCTCTCAAACCCTATAATTTTGAATTGCCGCCGAAGCACTTCCTGGAACTATCTGAAAGCTACACGAATCACGTGACGATCAAGCGTTTTTAACTTCCGTTGTCGCAACTCTGTCTCTCTATGGCTCTGAGGCGGACGTGTCGGATTCTGCAGTCGAGCGCAGTTGCTCTCCACCGACTGCGCTGACCAAAAGCACGATGGGAAACGACTTGATGACGACACAGCTTAAAGCTTATTGGTTTAAACAACCGTGATGTATTGATCTCTTTTAACCCTCTGGCCTTCTTAGGTCAGTTCTGACCGAAAGATTTTATATTTTGAATTGTTAAAAATCGTAGCTTTGTCGGAATGAGATGACACTTGGTGACTTTTGTAGCATTACCAATATGAACACACAAAAAAATCAAGGACATGATTCGGACATGTTAAGGCATCATAAAAAAAATAGTCTTTTTTTTTTAGTAGTCTGAAAAAATAGTCTGATTTTATGCGTATAAATTATGTGTGAATATTCCAAAAGTCTCTGACAGTGCGATCTCTCTGTGGGTTATGTGATTGTTATCATATTTATAAAAATATATAAAAACATGTCTTAATCAAATATCATAACTTGATCTTCCGGTCAATTGTCCTGACATGACCAAAATAAATAAATACATTTATTTTATATATGAAAATAATAATAAAAAAAAATAATAGTTGTAAACATAGGCTTTACTTCCCTTTTATGCAAAATGTCTTGTTTTTGATTTGATTGTATTATGACCTGGTCATGTTATTGTCAGAATCCATTTTTTTGTCTAAAGTGAAAACTATAATGTGATGTTGTTATTTTCTCTTTAGAGGGAAGACAGGTGTCTAAGAACAAGGAGAAACACTGAAACCTACTTCATCTTCAAGAATTGCACAAGCGTCCAATCCTACAAGCCCCGGTTTTGTGGGCTGTGCAGAGATGGCTGGTGCTGCACCCCTCACAGCACTAAGACAGTTCAGGTGGAGTTCCAGTGTCCTGAGGGCAAGATCATCATTCTTCAACAGTTAAGAAACATTCCACCAATGTCACATGAATTATTTTCTTGGAAGGTTTGTGTAAAGGTGACCTCTCCCAGGCCCTTGTGACCTGAAGAATGCAGTGTGTTTTGTATGATATGTCAGTCACACAACTGAGTGGAATTCTTTCTTTCTTTCTTACTTTACATCAAAGGTCTTCTTCAAGAGTTACATTCCAATAAGGTTCTGATTTAATGAAATATTTTTGAAAACAAGAATTGTCTTTATTTTATTTTTTATTTTTTTGTATTATTTTGTGTAGTTTATAGACTAATTTAATTAAATTATTTACATAAATTGTGCACATTATTTCAAAGGTTTCAAATATAATTTCCATTTTTACATCTTATATATTTCCTAATAAAGCATTTTTTTAAATAAATCTTGATGATTTTTCATTCCAATGAAAAGACATTAACTGAACTGACCAAAAAATGAAAAACATGCATGCAGATGAAAATTTGAAAATTTAAAACAAACAAAATACTAAATCATTTATTTTAATTTATTTTATTTTCATTTTTAATCATTTTTTTATTATTTTAATTTAAACAAAAGAGACATAGACAATCATACAGCAGTGAGTCAGAATCAGAACAAAACATATTATTCATATTGAGTCATTACTATGGCCTACAATGATTCCATGATTAACTTACTATAATTAATTTGTGAAGTATTAATACTTATGTGTTCAATAAAAAATATCTGAACATGAGCCAATATATCTGAATGACAACACTTTACATAAAGATATTTTTATTCAATGTCTTAATTGTAAATTTAATTCATTAACAGATAAAAAAAAAAAAAAAAAAAAAATCTGTCAACAATTCTCTTGTACTCTGCAAAAGCAAAAGAACAGTTAGATACAGTATTATTGCCATCACACATATTGTATAAGAACGAAAACAAAAACGGAAACAAATGAATACAGGAACATTAAAAAAAAAATCAAGTTTAATTGTTCTTAACAGAAATTCTTTTTTGAAATTACCATTAATGATTACGGTTAATGGTGTTATTTTATCATTCTGTTTAAAGAGGGGGAGGATTTCTCTCTGCCTCACACTCTCTTTCTCTGAATTACATGGAGGTGAAGCTTGGCAGATATGATAAGGACAGGGTCAGAAGGCTAAATTGTGAGCTTAGGGAAGTTTAAGGAAGCATTGATAGAATCCAAAGGGATTAAAAATCATTTTTGACTAGAAGGGGAGTTTGTGGATAAAGAGGGACAGAAAAGGGAGCTGACAGAAGAGAAGAAAAATGAACTTTTGAAAAAAATGACAAAAATTACAAATTTGGATCAGGTTGAACAAGAATGGCCTAAAATAAATTGTCAATATCAGATCAAGAAATACATGACTCTTGATAATCTGAAATGGCATTTGGACAGCTTTTGTTTCCCCAGAAAAAACATTTTGGAGACTCTGCTGACAGAGGCAATATTAAAAATAGATCCAGTGTGTGTCCCATACTTGAAAAAGAACTTGGGATATCGATGGCCACAACATCTGGGAGGAGCAACCATATTGAGTAACATCTACTTCAAAGTGACCTCATGTGCAAGGTCAACAGAGTGGGAAAGTGACACACTCTTTGCAGTTTGAGAAAGAGAAGAGATCAACCAGGTTGTGTCAGTGGTTCTGAAAAATAACTTAGAACACATATACCACATGCGGCCAGAGATACCAAAGGGCAAAAGGGAAGCAGAAGAACTAAGAATGATTGTAATATAAATGTCAGACCCTCAAACAAACAAGAAGAGGTGGAGGAGAGGGAGTAGTGGGAAGAGAATTCTAAAAGCCAAAGAAAGAGCAGATTTAATTGAAATTTTCGAACCATAAGACACTATTAATTGCCCCAAAAAAATAAACTGCACATTTCAGTAACTGTGGTAGGAGGATTTGATACAAAATTAACCCCATGTCTTACTTATTCATATTGGGCAGGAGGAGTCACTGCAACTGGTCGGAGGGTTGAGGAAAACAAACTCTGGAGTTTTGAATTGATCTGCTTGGGGGAGGACATAATTTGGAAACGCAACAACTACAATTGGCTGGAACTGGAAGGTGTGACGACGAAGTCATTGACTGAGGTACAAATAAGAGCAATTATTATGAAAAGAAAGACCATCAAATTGCTATTCTAAGTCCTCAACCCAGTAAAAATCCTGAGGAAGCCAGGGGTCGAATACTTTTAGTGGTCCTCGTCTGGCCAATCCGGTGAAGAATTAAAAGATTTGAAAGAATTAAAAAAAAAAATAAATAAATAAATAATAATATTGACTGGGGTTAAAGAGGTTTAAGATTTGGCTTATGGCAATGGCTTCAGCGTCAACAGAAAAAGACACACCTGTAGAGTGCATAATATCAGAATACCCCATATGTAGAGACACAATTAGAGAGTTATCTAAAAAACGGGAAAAAAGGACCAAAAAAAATAAATACAAAGTGGCCTGCAGAGGGAACATTTGACCATTTAACCATGTGTAGAGAGATGGAAGCATTAATAAAAAATTACAAGGCTAATGATAAGACAAAGAATAGAGAAGAGAAGAGAGAACGGGAACATGAAGTGTTAAGACTATTCAAGGAATGGGGAATAAAGATATTAAAGGAAAGACAAATGAGGGAGGGAAAAAAATGGAAAAAATGTTTCAAAAGCAGAAAGGCCTCCTCCATATGCATCACACTATGACTCTGCTAATCAGTTACCAATGGTTAATGCAACACTTCATGTGAGAGGGAATGTGGAGTTTGAAAATCAAAAACTTGAAGAAGAAGAAGGTGAAGGAGAGAGAGCAGTGGGATTTCATTGTGAAGAGGCTGAGGAGCACACATTTGACAAACCACTGAGAGTAAAAGGAGAAACGCCAGCAATGCAAAGGCAAGCAGAACCTGCAAGAAGTAAAGAAGGTAAGAAGAAATCCGCAGATCCAACCATGACGGATCCATACTACTATGCAAAACAAGCAATGAGAGAACTTGAGGAAAGAGGGAAAGGTGAAGAGGCTGCAGGTGAGCAACCACTGCAAGATCAAGACATAGCTGATAGATGGCTGTCGTTTCATCAAGACATGAAGATAACAGAAGAGCTACTTGCTAAAGAGGCTCAAGCTATGAGAGAAATTATGGAAAAGGAAGAATGGAAGAGTTGTCAAAGATCAAGAGCACGCTCAAGCAGCCCTGATGGAGAGTACAAAAAAGTTTCAGGAACACTCCTCCTTGAAGGGGTTCCCCAAAGGGAACAGCATTGGAGGAGGGGTGACAATTTAAGAGAAATACCTACAAGCGCCATATTCATGCAAAGAGCAGAAGAAGAGATGCAAGATAAAGACAAAAGACAGTGCGCCCCATACTGATCAGGGGACACCCTGGACAGTATGTGCCATGGGTGGGACAGGATCTGGAGGGACTTGTAGCCCGCCTCCCCGACATACATGAGGGGGCTGGAAAGTGGATCAGACTGCTGGAAGAAGAGACAATGGGAAAGATACTAGCCATCGGAGATGTTAAGGCCTTGTTGGCAAGGTGTGTGGGAGGAGCCAAAACAAATGAGATTTTTGAGGCTGCAGGACTTCAACCTGCAATTGGCAGGACAGATAAAGAAGAACACTAAGAAGAAGCTACACAACACAGATGGATCCAAAGCAGAAAACCCAACCACCTACATTCAAAGACAACTGAGAAGATGGAAAAAGGAATTGAAACGAGACCCAGAAAAAGACCTGGTCATAACAACACTGTTCAGAACTGCCATAGTAGAGGCCATGCCCCCAGCTGTGAAAACAAGACTGGAAGATGTAGTGGGGCTGAACTCCAAGTCACCAAAAGAGCTTTGTGATCATGTGGCTCACGCAGTGGAACAGCATAGGAAGAATGAACAAAAGCTAAAAAAAACAAGAAAGAGAGCTTCACAGAAGACTAACTCAACTGCAATTAGAGGAGCAAACTACCAAGAAAAAGAAGGTTCAAGGAGTATTGAAGGAGAATGAGGATCAGTCTGTGGTAATGGCTACTGTAAATGCACCTGGCCTGACTACCCAGACTCCAATGACACCTATTCAATCGATGACACCAACGCAAAACACAACAATACCAGCACATGTACACCAGAACATGACTCCAGCAAGTGCACAGCAACATGGTGCACCAATTGTGATCTATCTGCCCGAGCAGCTGAGTAATAGAAAAATGAACGATTCACAGCAAAGAGGGACAGGAAGAGGAAGACTGAACAGCAATCAACAAAGAAGCTATGGCTCCGCAGGGAACTGCTGGGGATGCAACCAACCTGGACATAGGAAGATAGACTGTCCTATCAACCCATGGCCACAGAACATACCACCAACAGGCCAAGGACAACAGTCATGGCAGCAAAACCCACAGAATCACACGCCAGGACCTGTCAACCAATGGCGTGGCCCACACCAGGGCTACAAGGGATGCCCAGAGAATCCTACGGGGAGGAATTAGCTACCAATGATATCTTCTGATGCTAATCAAGAACCTATGCTGCAGGTTAAGATAGAGGACAAGATAACACCAATGCTACTTGATACTGGAGGGACTTTTTCCTGTTTGAGCCCAAATTATGCCTCTCACCTCCCTAAGTCTGGAAAATATGTCAAGACAGTAGGATTCTTGGGACAAACGCAGGTAATTCCAATGACGGCACCAGTCAACATAAAAATCAAAGACACTGAAATAAGAATCCCAGTTTTAGTATCAGAACAAGCACCAGTCAATCTTTAGGAAGATATTCAATATGCAAGCTAAAACTGCAAATACGGTGTTCTCCTGAGGGAATATATATAGACAATGAAGGGATCCGACAAATGACTGTAATAGGAGGGCATGACACACAAGAACCAAAAGCAAACATATATTGAGAAATTTAGAACAGGAAGTAGGGGAAAAAAATAATAAATGGGGAAGATATATAAGGGAATAGCTTAGGAACCCAAAAATACCAGAAACTGAATTTCATTGTACAATGATATATGATCCTAGCCTGACTTCGTCATACTCATATTCTAGGCAGAATGTGAGTCTGATACTGCTCCATTGTCTTAACCGAACCAGAAAAAAAAAAAAAAAAACTCTGCACTCAATTGGATAGACCTACAACCAATCAGAGCAACGCAGTAAGTGACGTATGTTGAACTTGTACTTAAACTTTTGCCAAATCCCGTTGGAAGGACGGCAAACACATCTTTCCCATCGACAAATGCCTTGATTGCGGTTCTTTGTTCGTCTTTTAAGATTAATGTGCTTTCGATTTATTTTATTACAGACGTGATAGCGGAATCTAAACATCTTACTTCTCCAGCTGCAGTCATTGTTGGTGAAAACCAATTCAACCCAAGCGCTCTTTGATGACGTGGGTAACCGCAGATAGCCTGTCCATCATCGATTAAAATCCGCCCTGGCAATTTGATTGGCGCGGCCTTCTGGGAGCCGAGCATAATTACTCCACAATGGATCGAGTCCAGACCGAACGTCCCGTCCAAAAAATGTTGTGGGCGGGGTTCGGGCTGGCACCCAGGCTAATATGATCCAATTAGGGATCCTAAATTGGAAGAGAAATGGCTAGAAGAGATAGTGAACCAAGAAATACCCCTCACTTCAGAACATTTAATAATAGGGCCTATGGGAGCAGGATTACAAATCTAAGAATGCAGCTTCATTAAAAATTGGTTTGAAGTAGACAAATCAACCCCACGTGTTACTATATATATGAATGAAGGGTGTCGACCAGAAGATTTGGGACCAATGATGTTACATGCGAAAGGGAGAAATGGAAAATCCTTTTATTTCCCAAACATCAGATATGATGTATCTCAAAATTCTGTGTCCTACTAAAATGGTAGGCATTCCAAAAATAATAGTTGAAACCACTGAAGAGAAAAAGAAATTAAATTCTAAATCGGATGACTTAATGATAGAAATGGAACAAAAATTACCACAAGAATTGTGGTCTAAACATGACACAGATGTGGGTTTGGTGAAATCTGCAAATCCAGTTAGGATCAGGATTAAACCAGGAGTTAATTTACCTAGAAAACAGTAGTACCCACTGAAACCAGAAGCCATAGAGGGCATTAGAAAAACAATTGAGGGGCTAATTAAAGCAGGAGTGTTCGCTGAAACAATTAGCCATTGTAACACACCCATTCTATCAATTGAAAAGGCCAACAAAACAAAATGGAGGCTAGTACATGACTTAAGAGCAGTGAATGTAGTAGTGGAAGATTGTCCCGCTGAAGTTCCAAATCCCCATACACTATTGACAAATGTTCTGCCTGCTGCTAATTATTTCACAATTCTTGATCTTTGTAATGCATTTTTCAGCATTCCATTAGTGGAAGAAAGCAGACACCTTTTTTCCTTCACCTACCAAGGTAAACAGTATACATACACCAGAATGCCCCAAGGATTTAAACACTCCCCACATGTGTTTAATCAGGTGTTAAAGGTTGATTTAGAAGATCTAAGACTGGATAGCACATTGATACAATATGTGGATGACTTGCTGATTTGTTCAGCAACACTAGAACAATGTCATCAGGATTCCATTAAGGTGCTCAACAAATTAGCAGAAGGTGGCCATAAGTGTTCAAAACAAAAAATGCAATATTGTTTGCCACAAGTAGAATACTTACGGTGAATTATTGCACATAAAACAAAGGCAATATCCCCAAGCCAATTGGAAGGCATTAGCAAAGCGCCACAACCACAAACAGTGGGACAAATGATGACATTTTTGGGTATGACAGGGTTTAGTGTTGATTGGATAGAGTATTATGCTGTCAAGACAGCTCCATTATGAACTTTGATGAAACAAGTAGGTCATCAGAATCTGAGAGCACAGTTAACTTGGGATATTGAGGCACTGATAGCTTTTTAAACTGCGCCTGCTCTTGCGACACCAGATTATGATAAGATATTCCATCTATATGCCGCTGATAGAAAAGATGGATATGCCTCAGCTGTCCTAATGCAAGAAACATGTAGTGGCAGAAAAAAGCAACCAATTGCCTATTATTGCACCAAATTGGATAATGTGGCACAAGACTACCCGCCATGCTATCAACAAGGGCTGGCAGCTGTATATTTTGCATATGATAAGGCCTCCACTGTGACAATGGGCTACCCAGTCATTATTTATACTCATCACAAGGTTGCTGAACTATTGGAGAGAGGGAGATTTGTCCTAACACAGGCTAGATGTTTAACATACTCTACCTTACTAACCTACCCTGACATTATCATAAAATGATGCACAACAACAAACCCAGCAAATTTTATCCCTTTGGAAGGGGAGGGAACCCCACACGAATGTGTGACAGACTCTTTGGCATTTACTCGCCTGAGACCCGATCTAGAGTCAACAATTATTGATGTAGTGTAGAGTACTTTGTAGATGGATCATGTTTCAGAGATCATTTGGGAAATCATGCTGGATTTGCTGTTGTTAAAAGAGAAGATGATGACTTTGTTCCAGTTGTGTTGCAGCATTGTGAACAACCATGCTCAGCACAACTGGTGGAACTGAGGGCTTTAACTGAGGCATGTTTGTTGGCAAGGAATCAAGTAGCTAATATCTATACTGACTCGTCATATGCCCAAGAGATGCAAATGGTGTTTGGCACTCTCATGAAGGATACATGATAGCCCCAAACCCCTTGTTAACCATTTTGATAACAGATGTGCATGGGTTTGACCATTGCGCAAGGGGGGAGATCTTGAAGAAGATAAAAAGACAGGGATTTTGGTCTCCATATTTACAACAAAGAATTGATTAATTTTTGAGTGAATGTGAAATTTGTGCCCAAAACAATATTAAAAGAGGAATATCAACACCATTAGGCTAGATACCACTTCCAGAAGGTTCTTTTAAACATTTGGTGTTAGACTATGCCGACATAATAAAATCTGTAAGGGGAAAAAGATACATGTGTTACAGATCCCTTGTTCCCCTGGACTCCATATCTCAAGATCCTCCTGTTCTCCACACCTGCACCCACTTCCTCGTCATCTCCCCATCTTCACGGATCACCTGCACCTGGACTCTCATTAGCACACCCTTTATAATGCACTCACTCCCTGCACTCCTTGTCTGTCCTGAATGTTAATCTTAGATGTGTGTACGTATTATTTCTCCTACGTGTATATTAAAGACTCGTGATTGTGGATATCCGTGTACTGCCTCATCCATACGCTAGCACACGTAACAACATGTTGGTGGTGATAGATTGATTCAGTAGGTGGGTGGAAGCAAACCTTCAGCAGATCAAGGAGCTCAAACAGTAATCAAATTTCTGACCAGAGAAGTTATTCCAAGATTTGGCATACCATCTCAGATTAGCTCTGACAATGGCTCAGCATTCACCCAAAATGCAGTGAAAACAGTAATGCAGAAACTAAGAATAAAACAGTGACTCAGTTGCGTCTATAGACCAGAATCCCAGGGTATTATTGAAAGGGTTAATTCGACTCTTAAAGCCAAGATTAACAAAATTTGTGCTGACACTAAACTAAAATGGGTAGAGGCGTTGCCTCTGGTGTTAATGAATTATCGAATGCAAACTAATAGGATCACCAATCTGACTCCACATGAGATAACAGGGAGACTTATGCCTGCTCCTCATTCAAGAGGTCCATATGAAGGACAACCCTAAGAGCAGCTCCAAAATGAACTCAGAGTTTACATGAGACAATTAACTGCTATACATGAAGACATTTATACACAGGAGCAGAACAGGGGACCTAAAGAGGAAGAGGAAGTACCCTGTCCAGTAGTTCCAGGAGACCAGGTAAATCTGAGAGTCTTTAGGAGACGGTGGAATGAACCAAGACGAGAAGGACCTTACACTGTAGTGAGAGCAACTCCAACAGCAGTACAGGTAGAAGGTAGCACAACATGGTATATTTGAATCACTGCACAAGAGTTCCAAGGCTGAGACCAAGGGGAGGAATAGAACAGTGTGACCAAGACGAACATGGGATGAAGGCGGAACATGCTAGAGAAAATAATACTTTTGATGAACCTCATTCTAGGGCAGCTGAACGCACTGAGTCCGGAGATGAAATGCAGATACAGGATGGTCTCCCACCGCCAATGGACACAGAACAGGAAGGTGAGAGAGATCTTGACATTGATCTTAGTGTTGGTACACATGCTGCAATGCCTCCCTCAGACTCAAGGACTCCAGCAGACCTCTCACCTGAGCGGGGACCAATAGACATCAGCAGGAAGAGTTTGACAACATCGACTTCCAAGACATCGACTTACCAGACATCAACTTCCAAGACATCGACTTACCAGACATCGACTTCTCAGACTTCGACTTCGCAGGGCTTGACTTGCCAGATATTGGCTGCGTCCGAAAACCTAGGTAGCTGTCTTGCTGCCTCGCTATCTTATAAGAGAATGACTTGTACGGCAGCATTTGTGCATGACGGTACCTGACGAAATTGATTTCGGACAGACTTCTGAGGCAGCGTAACAGTTTAATGATCTACAGCAATATAGCATGAGCTTTGATGAGAACTAAACAAATATTTAATTACTACAGTAGTAATTTCTCGATAGAAATTATATCAAAATTGAAATATGTTGATCAAAATCTTACATTTATACACAAACTGAGCAGCAAACGCAACTTTCGGACGCCATCTTTATTTTTCTAGCTCAACTGTCACAGAATGGAAAGCACAGGATTGTGGGATATCAAAGGCAGCTAAGGATACATCTATGCTTCCTTCAAAAATCGATCTGAGGAAGGTATCTCATGAGAGAGGAAGTTAAGCTAACATTGGATTCGGACGTGCCTTGATGCCTTACTACCCTGAAATGTGTCCTCGGAAGGCAGCATTTCCCAGTTTTCAGACGCAGCCATTGACTGGGGTCAACCATCTTAAAAAGTGACCAACTTAACACAAGGTACCAATGCAGACAAACACATTAAGAAGAGATCGGTGGACCTAAATATAACCTATTATGAAGAAACAGGGTATGACATTGATTCAGAATTGGAAAAGGAAAGACTATTAGATGCTGCTCATCACAATTATTGGTACAGATGGGCAGAATACACGGCTAAGCAATCACGAAAGAACGCTTGTATATTTTGTGCACCATCTTCACTGCAAAAACTGACAATAGTACTGAATCAATATGATTTTAGAGACTGTGCTAGATTTTACTCGCAGTACTGCCACATGCCTGCACGAAGAGTTCCTTATTGTCCAGCTAAATGCCTAACAATGCTGGGAAATCTGTATTATCAAAAATTCTATTACCAGGTGGGGTGGGGGTACGAATGTAAGAAGTTGGATGTAAAAATAGACCCACAAAAAAGAGAGACCCCAAAGAACTAAGGGCTATCAGAATATGGGACAATTTGAAGGCAAGTGTGCCTTAACAATCCATATATGTATAGGTCTAGTAGTATAATATATGCGTCAGCAACAGTGAGTCAAGTCAAGTCACCTTTATTTATATAGCGCTTTTTACAATGCAGATTGTATCAGCTTAACATTGATAACTGGTACATAATTTTTGCTGCACAGCAACTCTTCAAGAATAGTGTCAATGCAGGCAGATCAAAGCACTGTTGAATAAATGTCAAGAATACTGTTGAATATCAAATGTCAAGTCAAATGTCAAGTGTCCCCAACTAAGCAAGCTAAAGGCGACAGCAGCAAGGAACCCAAACTCCAACAGGTGACATCAGGTGGCAAACAAATGGCAAATAGGTGTTAAAATGGAGAAAAAAAACTTGGGAGAAACCAGGCTTAGTCAGGGGGCCAGTTCTCCTCTGGCGAACAGTGCAATGATATTGTTACGAATCAGGTTGCTATCATAAATCTGATAGGATCGCAACATTCAAAATATTTATTTCAGTTCCATCGAGTTGAGGATCGTATTCATCACGCCAGTATGGACGGTTTGTTGAGGAACTGTGCTACTGGCTGTCGTGTCGATAAGGCCTTCACAGTGGATGATTTAGTCGACTCGATCTCTGCTGATACTTCAGTCACCTTTATTTATATAGCGCTTTTTACAATGCAGATTGTGTCAAAGCAGCTTTACATAGATAATTGGTATATAATTTTTCCTTTTAAAGAATAGTGTCAGTGCAGGCAGATCAAAAGCACTGTTGAATAAATGTCAAGGATACTGTTGAATATCAAATTTCAAGTCAAATTAAATTAAATTATCATGATAATGATATCTGTTTCTCTCGATTGATTTTAAATAATCGACACGATATTGGCCCGCTCTATGAAAATAAACATAATTTGGAAATATTGGAAGTAATATTAGGAATTTCGCTGTTTTATCTTTTGAAGTTCCTAAAGGTTTTACCAGTTTTCATAATGAGCGCAGCACATAACAATCACAGCGCACCCAATCACCGATCACTGGCTGATCACCGGCACCTGCACCTCATCAAGCACATTCGATGTCCGGTCCTGTTTGCATTAACTTACCTGTATGCTTACCTTAAGGACTCCCCGTGATCTACTTACCTGTCTCCAAGAATCTCCTCATGTGTTCTCTCCTCTCTGTGTGAGTGCTCCGTGTCTCCAGTGTCTCCAGCGTCTCCAGTTCCAAGGTCATCGGTATCTGAAACCACAAAAGAACTCTGTCATCACTCTCCATCTCAAGAACCTGCACAACTTCACCGCTCACTCACCTGCACTTCAGCCATTGCTCATACTGGTACTCAATAAAGCTCCATTACCCGTGAAAGTCGGTCTCTGTACCTTCTGTACTGTAACAGTGTATACCAGGTTAAAGAGATGTGTTTTTAGTCTAGATTTAAACTGACAGAGAGTGTCTGCATCCCGAACAATGCTAGGAAGATTGTTCCAGAGTTTGGGTGCCAAATAGGAGAAGGATCTACCACCTGCAGTTGATTTTGATATTCTAGGTATTATCAGCTGGCCTGAATTCTGAGATCACAATAAACGTGAAGGACTATAATGCATTAAGAGCTCGCTCAGGTACTGGGGAGCTAAACCATTTAGTGCTTTGTAAGTAAGTAGCAAGATTTTAAAATCTATATGATGTTTAACAGGAAGCCAATGCAGTGATGACAGAACTGGGCTAATATGGTCATACTTCCTAGTTCTAGTAAGAACTCTAGCTGCTGTACGAGCTGTAGTTTATTTATCAAGTGGGAGGAACAACCACCCAGTAGAGCATTACAGTAATCTAGCCTCGAGGTCATGAATGCATGAACTAACTGTTCTACATTTTTCATTGAGAGCATATGTCGTAGTTTAGATATATTTTTAAGATGGAAGAATGTGGTTTTGCGGATGCTAGTAACATGGCCTTCAAATAAAAGATTGGTATCAAAGAGCACACCCAGGTTCCTAACTGACGACGAAGACTAAACAGAGCAGCCATCAAGTGTCAGACAGTATTCTAGGTTACTGCGTGAAGTAGTTTTTGGTCCAAAAATTAGAATCTCTGTTTTTTTCTGAATTTAGTAGTAGGAAATTACTGGTCATCCAGTTTTTTATATCAGCTATACATTCTGTTAATTAAGCGAATTGGTATGTTTCGTCAGGGCGTGAAGAAATATAGAGCTGAGTATCATTAGCGTAACATTGAAAACTAACGCCATGCTTCAGTGAGCAAAAATATAACAATTATCGAGCCCTATAAAAACTGTTGATTTATCAAATTGTTGATTTATGTTTGATTTTGTTAGAGAGTTGGAGCCTTTTACACTCCCCTAGTAAAAATTGTGGGCAGTGATGTTTGACTCTGACCTCTTCTGGAGTGCAGTCACATGAGGAAGCCATTTGGTAGTGAAAAAGAGGACAACTATTGGTCCTGAGATGGAAGATGAGAGGGCTGACTTGTGAGGTTGCACTCTGGGAAAAGGGAAATGGAAGTGGGAATTAAGAGATTCCCAGAGGGGGGATATGATGGAGTATTTTATCCATCATATAGAAAACAATTGTAGAATTTGTTTGCTTACTCTAAAAGCTAGAAGTGTTTTGAGGCCTCTTGGCCTTTGTAACTGTAAGGGTCAAGCAAGTGACCCTTACAGTGACGTACTTGGCCACTGAGCATATTTTGTTGGTAATTTTCCACCAGACAACAGGTGGCTGTGAAATGAACAAGACCATTATTAAGGGTGTCACGTGAAGGCTTCTTGCCTCTGGGGAGTATTGACTGTTTCATTTGGCCAATGGGAAAAGAGTTGACCATCAATTGGCAGGAGGCCATGAGAGACTAAGGTAAAAGGTGTATAGTAGTTGGCAGTCAGCCACCCTTACTAAGAAAATTGTCCCTTACATAAGTAACACCTGAAGTTTTAATTGGTGACATGACTATGGCGGAAAGGTCAGGGAGTACATGGGAAGGAGGTGTGGGAGAAGAGCCCCCGTAGATTATATCATGGAAAATAACTGTTAGGGTGAATAATAGCAGCCAATGATATTAATATGGTGTGTTTTAAGAGATAAGAAAAAGCCAATGATATTAATTTGGTGTGTTTTTAAGAGATAAGAAAAATGAATAAAATTGTTAATACTTCTAAAAAACCTGAAACTTCGACTCTGAGTTTTTCTTCAAGACCAGATCTGAAGGGACAAAGAAACATCAAATCTGCCACGACACCATGAGATATCCAGGCCAGAACTTCTGCCAAAGCCGGGTCAGTGCTTGGGAATCACCTGGCACTTGAGCAGCAGTGACAGGTGCACTTTGCACTTCTTTGAAGTAAAAGATGTCATCTTGAGCTCATTCTGGAGGTATGTCTAGTAGAGGCAGCCTAGACAGTCCATTTGCATTACAGTGCTGCTCAGGTCTTCTGTATTTGATGTCATACTGATGTACCAACAGCAACAGAGCCCAGCGCTGCATGTGATTTTTTGCCAGTGAGAGAATGCCGGTTTGGGGACCAAAGATAGTGGTCTGTGAGCAGGGCCCAAACAGGTATTGGTGAAATTTCTTGACACCGAATGCGATTGCTAAAGCTTCCTTTTGCTTTGGCATGCACATTCAATATTCAATATAGAAGGTTGCTCTGCTGTTACACGAAGTATCTGATATTCAGTTACAGACGACTGCACAAATCGTGCATACTAATGAAAACATTATAAACTGTTACCTAGAAGTAAACAACTGTAGTTTAAGCATAAGTCAGCCGCGACGCTGAGAATATCGAATAATCCTGTCTTTAGATACATTGTGAACTAATATTCTCAGTTGCACGTGCAATTGCGCATGTCTGCGATTTATATTAATGTATGCTCCGCCTTCGGAAACCGAAAATCTCAGAAACCGAAAATCTCGTAACACCGGTCAATTTAATGGCCCAATGAAAAATAATGAAAACCAGGACATTTTCATCACTTTATAAAAGACAGCCAGGACAGGACGTGAAAACAGGACATGTCCTGGGAAAAAAGGATGTTTGGTCACCCTAGTCTGTGTAGCTTGTCTTAGATAAGACCAGATAACTGTGATGAGGATGGTGACTGCTTATATAGGGACTGCTGATGAGTGTTAATGAGGGTGATGGTTTGCAGGTGACGGTGATTGATGAGCGAGTGCAGGTTTAGAACAGGATGAATGCTGGGAAAAGTAGTGCGGGGAAGGGGACTGAGCTGGTTGCTGTGACAAATGTTAATGTAAAAATACAAAATAAAATTGTATTTGGTTTCTTTTTTATGTAATGTAATGTTGTTTAACTAGGAAAATGTGACAACATTAGGTGGGACATGAATTTACATTTTATTTTTTAAGTGGCATAGGCAGAATTATATTTTTGGCCGGGCCTGGGCAAAAGCGAACGGGCATTTTCACGTAGGGTCTTTCACTTTCCTACATATTCCTTATAGCCAAAAGCAAACTAACGGACTCAATATATATATTTTTTTTTATTGAAAATAAACCTTTCCTTACAATAGACTCAAGAATTAGGGGCCAAGCACAGAATGTGCGTAGGCACCTATTGAAATCGTTAGTTTTTCTTATTATTATTATTCTTCCGCTCTGGAAGTCTATGGCAGCCCATAGAACCGTATGCTAAAAAGTTGTGAAATTTTGTACACTGATAGAGGACTGTGGCCATAGCAAATTTGGAGTCTCTAACTCAATCTCTCTAGCGCCACCACCTGTCCAAAGTTGCACTTCCATTTATGCTAATAATTTTTGAACCATATGGGCTAGAAACAAAATTTTTCCTCTGATTCCTTGGCTCATGACGATTCAAATGCATGCTGTCATTTTCTGTTTTGAATTATTCGAAAAACTCCTCCTAGGCCGTTGCTCTGATTTCCACGAAAATTGAACCAGATCATCTTGAGACCATGCCGACAAAAAGTTATCAAAAGCTTTTTGATATAACAATTAGTTCTCGAAAACTTCACAAATTAATTTGACAAAAAGCTCGCAAAATCAGACTTGAGGCTATATCTCCACGACGCTTTATCGTATTCAGACCAAACTGGGTACATATCATCACAAGCATGACTTGAGGCAACCTGCAGCGTTTCGGAGCAGCATCACCTACTCGTCCAGAGATATGAAAAATGGCTATTTTTGATTATAACTTCTGATGGTTTTGTCCAAAAATCATAAATATGGTCTTGTTAGATTCAGGGCATCATGCCGAGTCGAATAATGTCCGATATTCCCATGTCAGCCATTTTGGCCGTCGGCCATTTTGAATTTTGTGCTAAAATGCTGTATTTTATGAAGGTATTAGCATATCGTCACAAAACTCGGTATGGGTCATCAGCACAATGCCCTGAAGGTGCCTGAGAAGTTTCGCACCAGCACCACCAAGTGGTAATCACTTTGACTGTGGTCGACTTATTTTCAAAAGAGTCATGTCCTTAGACTCCTGAATCCCTGCTGAGTTCAACGATACCAAACATGCTAGGTTTCAACTAGGTTTGTCAGTCATGTTGAATTTTGCGGAAAACCTGCTTTTTCAAACTCATCCCAGACGCTTCATTTGATTGTCATGAAAATCAAATCAGATCATCTTTTGGATAAACTCAACCATTCTCAAATAACATGCAAATTAATTTAACGCAGATCACCCAATTTGGAATCATGGCTGTATCTCTGCAATGATTTATCATATTTAGACCAAACTTCATATTATCATCCCAAGCAAGACCAGAGCCTACATGCTGAGTTTCGTCGTAACGCCACCTACTGGTCTGGAGATACAAAAAAAGCCAAAATAGCCATTATTTTTGCTTATAGCTTCAGATAGGTTTGTCCAAAAATCCTGAAGTTGGTCTTTTTCGATTCCGGGCATCATGCCGAGTCGAATGATATCCAATTTTCCCATGTCGGCCATTTTGGACATTGGTCATTTTGAATTTTGTTTTAAAATGCTGTATTTTATGAACGCATCAGTGTACCATTACGAAACTCTGTATGGGTCATCAGCACAAGGCCCTGAAAGAGTCTGAGTAGTGCCAAATCAGCGCCACCTAGTGTTTTTTTTTCATATGCTTTTAACTTTTGATCTGGTTGACTTATTTTTACGGGAGTCATATCCTTAGCGAGTGTCATTGTCACCTCACTCTGACCAAACTACATTCATTTGGTCACAGTGCCATCTATTGGTCGAAAGTGATAAACCAGTAAATCTTTATTATTGACTGTATATATCATTTTCCAACTCTTTTGCCTTAAATGATCTTAATAGGTCTTTATTTGCTCACTGTTGCAGTTGGTCTAATGCTCCCAGCCATGTTGGCTGGCTTGTTGTGCCTTTTTTGCTTGGCCCCGTATTTGCTGCTTGCAGCTATATTTTTATATGTTTTTGGGGCCTTTGAGTTCAAAGTTTCTGACATATTCTTAAAGGAAGTAAAAAGGGACTTTATATCAGTGGAGAACATTCTAAAATTGGGATTAAAGTGAATTGATTCTGGCTTTTTGCAGACGAAATTTACCCAGAAGACAAAGTAATATTACAGTGTGATCAAGATTAACATTGTTAGAATGAAAATCTGAAAAAAAAGATAGATTCTGTAATTTGTACCAATTTGTTACAACAGAGGAATACTAAAATGAAAAATTCTGACCAAAAAGACTTAGAAAATGGGCAATAATAATGTAGATATAGAACTGATTCTTCTTCAGGGATACTTCTTCTGACAGGGATACTTTAAGTCACATTATTAAAATCTTTTAACGTATTTATAGCGTTTTTCAAATACATAAAATCAGAAAAAAGAAAGAAGGTGGTCCCCTTGAGCACTGAACAAATCAGAAACAAAAGAATATTTTGATTCACCCATTCCTTGAAAAAAAAAGTGATTTGTTACCAGACAGTACATTTTATTAATTTGTTTATACCTTTGTTATGTCTTGGTGTTCCTTTGATAAAAGATAGACATCCTGGGATTTGCCTGTTCTCTTGTGGCCCATGCCAGGATTTATTTGAAGTACTTTTTGCCTAAACTCTTTTGACTTACTTGTTTTGGATTCATACTGTATTTTTTGCATATGAAGATTTATTGGACATTATTGTCTTTAAGTCTACTGTGGATCTGTATCCTCTTCAGTCCCTGAACTGGATTCTTGTACTTTCTGCCTGTGTTTATTCAAGAGGATTCTACAGTAAGTAAAACCTTGAGTCCTGCCTGCCTTCATTATTTTAATGTTTACTTGAGACCAAAATACTGTTTAATGTAATGAACTCTGGACGAAAGATACAAAAACTCAACCCAAGGCTGTTATGTTTATAGATGATCCATAAAATAAAACATCGTGAACAACAAAGGTATCCAAGAAGTAATCTCTTGTTGGACAATACCTTGCAAACTGCCATATAACCACCAGTCGGAGCTATTTTCTTTAAAACAAGCAGAATAACTTTAATGGCATAAAATTTAAACAAAACATTTTGCAAATGTTAAAACAGAACAGGTTTCAGTTTACAGTAAAGACATTAAAAAATGGTTACTTTGAGCACAATAAACATCACGGTCAACACATTTATACAATATTATTATTAAATTCAAAAACAAAAAAGTTTACTCATGCGTATAATTTACGGTCATAAAGTAGGAGAATGTAAAAAAAAAAAACAATTGAGGACTAGCAATAAAAAAATATGGTAATACTTTATCTTACAGTGTCCTTGTTACTCGTTACATGTAGTAACGATAATGATTACTATATATTGTACATAATTACATGCAACTAACCCTTAACCACACCCTAACCCTAAAGTAAGTACATGTAGCTAATTATTATTGCTCAGTACTTAAATGTATAACTGCACCGTAACATGGACACTTTAAAATAAAGGGCAACCAAAAATAAATATAATAGATTCTATAAAAATATACACCTTACTTCTGCATCCGGACAGTTAAGATGTAGGGAATGCTAATGCAGGAATGCAGTGGTTTAGATCTCACTCTCGTATGTGTGCAAGTACACTTTTAGAGAGAGAATCTCCTCATAGGTTCTACTGGTACGACGATAAAAGTCTAGTCCTGTAAGTAACTCCACGTCCCGTAGGCGTGCTGTGTGTGTCTTCATTAGTTCCTCCACCCACTTTGACTCGTCTTCTGAACTCTGGGTGACAAGAAGTGTGTTTAACGTTGTTTTTGCCTCTGACTTTAATTTTAGACTAAGGGGGCGTTCACACAACACCATTTTCAACTAAAAATGGAAAACTTTTTCACATTTCGGCCATTCATTTACACAAAATGTAGTTTTAGAATTTATGATGTCATGTGCATGCATATTACGTCTTCAGTCGGTGCATGGTTTTTCTTTACAAAGCGACATCGCCAATTACTGCCCTAGCATGCATAATACAGTGTTTTTAACTGTTTTCACTTATCCATGTGAACTAGGATAGTTTTGACAACGTTGTCATTTGTACACAATAAGCACATGGAAAAGGAAAAAACATTTCCGTTTTTAGTACATCGTTGTCGTGTAAACACACCCTAAACCTGTACAATTTAAAGGGGCTATATGTATAATTCAGAAACCCTATTAGTGGTTTAAGTGGTTAGGCTGTTAAGTGAACTCCAGCCAACAAACCAGCTTGTGCTTTCACTCATGCTCACATAATGTACAAGAGAATGAACATGATTCAAGGCACTGATATACTCACGCAGCAGTTAAGAAAGCATCTGATAATAGCAATGTGGATATTTGCAGATGAGGTAACTGAAATTACACTGTTATTATAGTTTGATTATAAAGTATATTTGAAACTATAGACATAGATATTTCTATGTGAGACTATAGTTTGAATTAATCCCTTTTTTATTTGTATGACACATTGACATTACAGTACAAAATAGCTCTTTCGGCATTATCCTTAATATTGTATAAGCACTCATTTCATGTGTCACTGAATGGAAGAGAGGTTCCAGTGAGTGTGCATAATTGTCACATCCTTTGGATTTTCTCAGCGAAACCAGTCCTTCACATAAAAACCAGTCTACAGGCTTTCATAAGCTGCGTCTCATTTCTCTAGAGGCTGAATTTTGTAGGCTGCATATGTCATCAAGGATGTCTTATTTAAGAAAAGTAACTGTAATAAAATTGACTGTTATTCCTCAAGAGGTGTAAAATACCTTTCTTACTTTGCCATCTAATGGTTACTTTTCTTAAATGAGACCCCCTCAATGATGATGAATGTGGCCGACAAATGCGACCTCCGGAGGATGCAGCCTCTGAAATGAGATGCAGCTATAGACAACCTAGGAAGTTAGGGAAGGTCTCGTTTTTTAAGTTTCATTACAAGCTGTTCACCCATTGGCAATACAAAAAGTGATTAATACATGAAAATTCTTACACACAGCCCCATTAAACTCACTCAAATTATTCAGCTTTTGCATTTAATGATACACTGGGTTAATTTCACCCTTTTATTCTATAGCACATCTGTGACTTGCTGTTGTGTACCACTACAGGAAATAATTGAAAGTAATGAGAAACACATTTAGCAAGTATAATTATAATATAAGCAATGTAAACAGACAGCTTGCATTTTAAAGCACTTACATGAACTCAATAAAAATTTTGAGCTGAAAAGCTAAAATCCAAAATCCAAAAATCACTGTTTTGAATGGACTACTTTTCTAGGTGAAAAAACATAAGGTTATATATTATCAATATCAGGAGTAGAGCTATACATATGTTGAGGGGTATGCACATTCACAGTGGAATTTTTAAAAGCATGATTTTGATGCTCCTGTCCATGTAACTTGGCACAGGTAATTTTGGTAAGTGATTGTATTAGCAGAAATTCTTCTGACAGCTAAATAGTTGCATATTTACTATCTTACATAACAGTGATGTTGTTAGACGGACTGCTAAGCTTCCATTTACCGATGTATTTACTGTAAATGTGTGGTAATAAACAGCATGAAGAGGAGAAGAGAAGAAGAGGAGACAGGAAGAGAGAAGAAGAGGAGAGGAGTGGACTTACATTACAGGTCTCATCATTATCTGATCGATGTGGAAGGATGAAAGAGACCACACTGAGAGGGCCAGCACAGGAGTCAACAGTCTGTGTGTAATCCAGACAACTTGTAACAACAATGTAGTAATGAGTTGGGATTTGCACAGAGCCACTGACATATCTGTAAACAAAGAAAGGGTTACATACTCAGACTGCAGGATTGTATAAAATTATGTACATATTAGGGCTTGTACCACTTGTAAAAATGTTTGTTCTGTGTCAACTAGTCATGGATCAGGTAACATACTCGGTTACTAACGTAACCTCGGTTCCCTGAGATACGGAACGAGTACTGCGTAGCCTTTTTCAATAACGCAGTGTAACTGCACCGTCATTGGTTCACTCATAGACAAGTCATTGAAACAATGACGGCGCGGCATAGCTGCGTGACCTATGGCGAGAAAGCGCGCAAACTTTCCCGCCGAAATGGGCGGAGTTAAGGGCTATATAAGCAGGCGTTTCACCATAGGATTTCAGGCCAATCGACTGAAGCGACGACACTGAAGCCGCAGCCTCGTGGCACGGCAAGTAACGAAGTACTTGTTCCGTATCTCAGGGAACCGAGGTTATGTTAGTAACCGAGTACGTTCCCTTTCGATACTTTACTCGTACTGCGTATGGGGAACGAATTCAACCGCGCCGTGCCACGGCAGGGAACGACATAGCTTGTTTTGGACACCGAGAGGGGACCAAGAGAGCAAGTAAGAAGGCCAAAGCCGTCGTTAACCCTTGTTACACTACAAGAGAAGATAACTCCTGAGTCAGCGAGAGGCGGGGCTCGAAGAGGCCGCCTGATTACACCGAGAGGACCCGAGCTTGTAAGGTCGGAACGTCCAGATGATAGAACCTGACAAAAGTGGATGGCGAGGACCAGCTGGCCACCTCACAGATGTCTTTAATGGAAACTCCATTAGACCAGGCCCAGGAGGAAGCCATTCCTCTAGTGGAATGGGCCCTAACTCCTATGGGGCATTCAATGCCCAAGGAGGAGTAACAGAGATTAATCGCGTCGACTATCCAACGCGAGAGACGTTGCTTTGAGACCGAAGACCCTTTGGTGCTTCCACCAAAACAAACAAAGAGCTGATCTGACTGCCTGAAAGGCTGTGATCGCTGTGTCGTCACACTCCACGGGGACTATGTTGCGTGTGGAACACCAATCAACAAAGACCGACCATTTCTGGGCGTAGAGGCGTCTCGTGGATGGGGCTCTCGCCTGAGATATGATATCTAGTACGTCCCTGGGGAGGTCAGCCGGCTCCCATCGAGGGACCAGAGGTGTAGAGCTCAGAGCTCTGGCTGGGGGTGCCAGATTGTTCTGTTTGCCTGAGAGAGGAGATCCCGTCTCAGGGGAATGGGCCACGGGGCTTTCATGGAGAGCCTGAACAGCTCTGAGGACCAAGTCTGGCTCCTCCAGAGCAGGGCCACTAGAAGGACTCTGTGTCTGTCTTCCCTGACTCGCCTGATGACCTGCTGGATCAGTGCGATCGGGAGAAATGCGTAAAGGAGTGTGCTGGGCCAGGTGTTGGCAAGCACATCGAATTTCTTTGAAAAATATGTTGGGCAGTGAGAGTTGTCTTCTGAGGCGAAGAGGTCTACCTCTGCCCTCCCGAAGAACTCCCAAATCTTGAGAACCGTCTGGGGATGGAGCATCCACTCGTCTGAGGGGACGTTGCTCCGTGATAGCATATCTGCACCCAGGTTGGTCTTTCCAGGTATATGAGTCGCCCTGAGTGACTGAAGCCTTGGCAGTGCCCATTCCAGAAGACGTTTCGCCAGAGCGCATAGGCGGCTGGACGAAAGACCGCCCTTGTGATTTATGTACGACACCACAGTCATGCTGTCCGATTTGACTAGGACGTGGTGTCCCGTCTAGTGGACCTGAAACGTCTGCAGGGCTTTCATCATTGCCAACATTTCGAGGCAGTTGATATGAAGATGGCTCTCTTCGTGGGACCACGAGCCGAAGGCCGGTCTGCCCTCGCACAGAGCCCCCCAACCTGAGTTGGATGCGTCCGTCGAGAGCACCGTCCTTCGTGACACCGCCTGTAGGGGTACCCCAAGACTGAACCAAGCAGGGTTCATCCAAGGTTTCAGTGCTGAAAGACAGGCCCGATTGACCTTGAGACACAAGCGGCCGTGCCGCCAGGCATGTGGAGGGACCCGGAACTTCAGCCAGAACTGCAGCGGCCGCATCCGAAGAAGGCCGAGCTGCAGAACTGGGGAGGCGGAAGCCATCAGCCCTAAGAGCTTCTAGAAGAGCTTCAGAGGAAGATAGGCTTTGTTCTTGACGGAAGCCGCAAGCTGCTGTATTGCCAGGGCGCGCTCTGGTGAGACCACTGCCGTCATGCGGACTGAGTCGAAAACTGCCCCCAGAAAGGAAATGTGTTGGCTGGGGAGCAGTGAGCTCTTGGCTAGGTTGAACCTGAGACCCAGGCATTGAAGATGGCTGAGGAGCACGGATCTGTGGTGTTCCAGCTCGACTCGCGAATGGGCCAAAATGAGCCAATCGTCGAGGAGCCCGGATTCCCATCTGTCTCAGAGGGGAAAGCGCTGCGTTCATGCACTTGGTAAAAGTGCGAGGAGCCAGAGACAGCCCGAAGGGCAGGACTGTATATTGGTATGCCACCCCCTCGAACGCGAATCTCAAGAATCGCCTGTGATGGGGGGCTATCTGGATGTGAAAATATGCATCTTTCAGATCCAGTGAGCAGAGCTCTTTTAGTCTTCCATCCCACAGCCGCGGGAGGACAGAAGTGAGCTGCCACTGCTTCGTCCAGGGGCGGCAGATGCTCGTAGCCCTTATCTTCCGCGCTGTCGACAGCAGTGAGGGCAGAACGGTGCGTCGTGTGGAGGCCGGCGGAGTACTGAGCACGCCACGACTTCATAAGCTCCTCGTGCACCTCTGGAAAAAATGGAGCAGAGCGCTGGCAAGGGGCCTGGCGGCGGCCTGGCAGGAACCACTCATCCAGGCGGCTACTCGAGGTCTAGCTCTTCCACTGCTCTGGATAGGATGCGGAAGAGCTCAGCATCCATACCCTGGCCGTGATCAATGGACTCCAGAGGAGGCGGGGGAGCGGGGTTGTCCGGCTTGCTAGCCCATCCTTCCGCTTCGGAAGCCGCAAGAGACATGGAGTCATCCGGCTCTTCGTCAGATCCTCCAAACGAGACGAGGTCGCTCGCATCTGCAGAGGGACGCTGCTCAGGACGGGAGAACATGACGGGGGATTGTTCTCTTGAGGGAGAAGGCGAGGCACGTGGGGGCTGGGCCGACGTGAGCTCGCACAACTCCGGGCGCTGAGTCGCTCTACCCCGCTGTCTCTTCCTGGCCGGCTCGCGGGAGGAAGGAGACGGGAGGAAGGAGACGGGAGGGCGTGAGCGGCGAGATCGCCTTCAGTGAAGAAGGCGACCCGCGAGCGCAGAGAACCGAGGCTCATGCTCTCGCAGTGCGGGCATGAGGCTTCAGCGAGTGCACCGTCGGCGTGGGACTTGCCCAGGCACGCGACACACTCACACTCAGGGGCTCTGCACGTGCCACAAGAGTGGCGCGGCATTTGGAACAATGCCGCCACCGTTATAACGGCGATTGGGGGGCTCTTTTAGAGCGGCGAGGGCCGCGGAAGCTCTTTTAGAGCGGTAGAACCGCTGAGGAAAACGCTCTTTAGAGCGGCAATAAGCCGCGGGAAAAGCTCTCAAGGGGCGCGCCGGATGGTGGCAGGAGACACGCTGAGAAGGCGGACGGAAGCGGGAAGCAGGAGGCGGGCGTCAGCGTGGGTGCCGGCGCTGTCTCCGACCTGCGAGTTCAGCTGGGTCCGCTGCGGGAGCCTCTTCGGACGGCGGCGAGAGCTTCTTCAAGGCGGCGAGCTTCCTGGCTTCAGATGGAGATCAGCGAGGAGATGCGTTGTCGTCGTTGAAGGAGAAAGGACTGAAATCCTATGGCGAATCGCCTGCTTATATAGCCCTTAACACCGCCCATTTCGGCGGGAAAGTTCGCACGCTTTCTCGCCATAGGTCGTGCAGCTATGCCGCTCCGTCATTGGTTCAACGACTTGTCTATGAGTGAACCAATGACAGTGCAGTTACACTGCGTTATTGAAAAAGGCTTCAGTAACGGGGAAAAAGGGAGACTTTTTTTGTAGTATTGAAGTATTGAAAGGGAACTTTAGTTTCAGTATTTGAATTTACACAAGATAAACACTGTGGAGTCATTTACACCAGATAAACATTGACCCACAGTTCAGTCAACTACTGGTACTTTTTTGGATAACTAGTACAGTCAAACTGTATGCATACGTATGTCTACACACCCCTGTTTAAATAGCTGGTTTTGTGATGGAAAAAAAATGAAATAAAGATAAATCATATCAGAACTTTTGCATGTTCAATGTAAAAAGTACAACCTATGTAATGCCACTGAAAACCAAAGCGACACATTTCATTTCACATTTTCATAATAAAAAAAACTTGTAATAACTAACTGCATAAGTGTCCTGAAATAATACCTAGTTGATGCACCCTTTGATTTTATTTCAGCAACCAAGACTTGCCAGAAAGAGTTGCATGCTACATGCTGTAGGCCTCTTGACAGCCTCCTTAACTAGATTTCTTTGTCTTCTCATCAATTTTGGAGAGCAGCCCTGGTCTTGATAATGTCATTGTTGCGCCATATCTTCTCCCACTTGTTGATGACCAGTGTTGGGGAAAGTTACTTTTAAAAGTAATGCATTACAATATTGCGTTACTCCCTAAAAAAGTAATATTTTGGTATATTTTTGGAAAATGTAAAGGCCCTTTCACACCAAAAGTGAAATGAACAAGCTTCAGGTTGATCACAATTTGGTTGTGTGCTTCAGGTTGCAGTACATCCAAAGACATTTTTGCTTTTTAGTATGGTTGAATTGGAGCATCGAAGGTCAGACACAATTGGTTAACATTGGTTAATAAAGTGAGATTAAATACATAAAGTATATTAGCTTAATTTAATATATTTAATTATTGAAGGCTTGTGCAATATTCTGACATGGAATTTCACTGTTTTTGTTTATTTTGAGGAATTCTGACTCTATTTTTGTGCAAGTGAGATGAGTAAATGCTAGAACCACAATAACCATCATCTTTACACATAATGCCTCTGCACTTACTCTTGATTTCTCTCAACATGGCGACAAGAGAGCTGTTAGTCAATACATGGGAAAACAATGTAACTTGCGTTACTTATTTGAAAAAGTAACTCAGATATTTTGTTGTAAATTTAAAAGTAATGCGCTACTTTACTAGTTACTTAAAAAAGTAATCTGATTACGTAACTCAAGTTACTTGTAATGCGTTACCCTCAACATTGTTGATGACTGTCTTCTTCACTGTGTTCCTTGATACAGTATGGGTGCGTGCACACTTGTAGTTCGGATCGTTTGGTTCATTTGGTCCGGACCAAAGAAGAAAAAAAAACATTTAGTCCTGGTCCGGTTAGCGTTCACATTGGCAATTTTATCACCGAACCAAAAGATACCGAACCTTAAGTCATAGGGATACATACACAACGTGATTGGTCGGATTTTATGACGTATTGCCTATTTTGAGACAGAACTTACCGAACATCCAAAACAGTGCTGTTTGCTGAGGTAAATGCGCTCGTAGCGGTGCGTAGCCTGCATGTGATGGTATTTTGGCCAGCTGGGAACTCGTGAAGAGCTTATAAAATGTGTAAAGTAGTCAAAACACCGGCGGGAATCCATCCGTCACACACACAAATGATCTGCTGCATGGAGACGCGCGTCTGATGCCTGTGATGGGCAAACTCGTGACTATGACAAGAAAAACCGACATGCGTGAGGATTCTGTCCTTTTTAGGGTCTCGTCTTCCTGTTTTTGGTTCGGTTACATGTCTTTGGTCCGTGTTGCGTTCATATATCATTCGAACCGCACCAGAGTTCGTTTGGAAGCGGACCGAGACCCATCTTTTCAGCGGTCTCGGTCCGCTTGTTTGGTGCGCACCAGGGTTCGGATGGCAGCGTTCACATATGTTCAAATGAACCTCACTATCCGAGCAACCGCACCAGGGTTCGTTTTAATCGAACCAAACATGACAAGTGTGAACGCACCCTTTATCTAAGGCCTTGGAAAAATGTTTTTTTTTTAGCCCTCACCTGAGCAATACCTTTCAAAAATGAGATCCTGTTGAGGCTTCGTAAGCTCTTTGTGGCCTGTAGCTCTTGCATTAGACAGGTGTGTACTATTTCACATGAACTTAATGATTAGTTAATTCTGAACACACTCACAATCGCAACTATATCACACTCATGCAGATTATTTTATTTATTTATTTTTTATCTTTTTCTTCTCTGGAATGCGTCACTTTGGATTTCAGTGGCACTGCATAGGTTGTAATTTTTACATTAAAGGTGCAAAAGTTCTGATATGATTTATCTGTTTCATTACAAAAACCAGCTGTTTTAACAGGGGTGTGTATACTTTTTATATACACTGTATGTGCACTTAAATGAATGAAGGTCATGTATACTTGATAGGTATTAGAATACAACTTACTGTTTTACTGTCTCTGCTGAATCTCTAAGACCATTGTAATCATAGTCGAAGATGGGCCCGACGACCACATTCACTCCATTTCTCTCACTAGCATAACGTTTAACAAGTGATTTTTGGAAATAACCCCACACACCTGAAACAGCAAAGCAAAGATACAAAGACAGAGACTGTATGATGAATTGTTAAAAGACAGTTAGGATGATAAAAGCATCTTTAAAGGGCAGAACAGAGATTGAAATTTATTAGAGATTATAATTTCAGAATTTTTTGGTACTGTGAATTCTAGAAATTTGCTGTAAATCTAAAAAAGAGCATCTTGTGCTTCAATGGAAAAAAAAAAAACCTGACCTCTTGTACATGAGTCTGATAAGATACAATACAATAGCCTATGATATGATAATACATTACTTCATTGTCAGACAAAGTGTGATTTTTTTTTGCATCACAGTATCTATGTTCAGAATTCCTCAAACCATCACACAAATGTATACATTCAGTCCTCATGGTAAACCTTACAGTCACATAATATGAATTTCTACATTTTACATTACATACATAAAACACAATTTAAATTTTATTCCCATAATACCATGATTTCTTATTAATTTGCAAAATCACCTGATGCACAAAAAAGTACATTAAACTTACTCTTTTAAATCTTGGAACCATGTACCTCTGGTTTGATGGTAATGATACAAATTCATTATTCAAGTTACATGCACACATAGCAGTGTCACAGATTTGCATATTTGTGACCTAGAACAGTGCTTATCAAACCTGGGTGTTTGTTCATTTTCCTATGCTGTATGCTATATTTAGTTTTGGTTTCCTTGGTTTATGACTATGTCCTCATTTGTTTCTATGGTTAGCCATAATGTTCTCCTGTGTCTTGTTTAGTTCCCTGGTTTGTCATGTGTATTTAGTTTTCAGGCTTAGTTGGTTGGTTATTGTCATTGTTTTGAGTTGTAGTGTTGTAACACTTTAGTATAGGGAAAACATATGAACTATTAACTATGACTGTTCCCTCAATAAACTCATAATTTACTGCTTATTAATAGTTAGTAAGGTAGTTAAGTTTAGGTATTGGGTAGGATTAAGAATGTAGAATAAGGTCATGCAGAATAAGGCATTAATATGTGCTTAATAAGTACTAATAAATAGCCAATATTCTAGTAATATGCATGCTAATAAGCAACTAGTTAAAAGACCCTAAAATAAAGTGTTACCATATTACTTCTGCAATATCTTGCATGTTCCTGGTTAAATTAGATATAAAGTTTTTGCTTTGGATACTCCATCATCTTTGAGTGATTACTAAAAAAGAAAGACAGAGAGCATATTCTGCTGTAAGCTATGGAATGGGTTGTGTTCCTCTGTGGGTGGCAGCTCAGTTAACTGCCTGAGCCCAGCACAGCTAATCTAAAGCAGACACAACTTTCATCACTGCACTCTCCTTTCACCTCTGCTGCCAAACCCTCTAAATACACATTTACAGATTCCAGGCAGATTATATGTGGGGAGTCTATTTGTAAACCTGAACAAGTATAAAGAACATTTTATTTACATCTAAATTATGTTTTCTGTGAATATTTGTGTAAGCATTTTTGTTTGGGTGTCTTTGTGAGGACTCATTTCCTATGAGGGGATGCAATGTATGTGTACAGTTCCTTCTTCTGAAACAGAGGTGGCTCTCGGGTGGCCTGTTTTAAAAGTCCCACCACAGGCCACACACACATACGGCTTCTAATTCACAGACAGATGTACAAATGAATTCACCTAGAGTGAGTGGGCACACACAAGAACATATGCACACTTAATTTCATTTTAACCTTTTTTTTGTAGGGGTTCCTCCTCCTATAAAGTTTGCGTCTGAAAGAGAAAATCTTACAAATGCATATGCAATAAGGTCATCCATTAAAAAATTAACTGTCCATGTCACAATTATGTTCTGTTATGATCATGTTTTCATTATATTTAGGTTCTGTCTTCCCTATGCCTGTCATTTAACCCAGTTTGTCTAATTAGTCATCACGTTCACCTTTTCTGTTAATCATCTTATTAGTTCCTATGTATATATACCCTGTGTTTTCCTGCATTTCTTGTCCGTTCTCGCCTATGTAATTTTGTGTCCGTTTGATATCCTGTATTATCATATATTAAATACTAATATTAAACACTATTCAGCTTAATCTTCTTCATCTTTGTGAGTTCAACACAACCAAGTTGTGACAGAAGAACGGAGCAAACAGTGATTTTTCTGTGGTGTTTTCCCTTTTGTGTGTGTGTGTGTGTTTTTCCCAATGGATCTACCTGCATTCCAACTTCTCTGCCTGGAGCAGGGAGACCGTCTGCTGGAAGAACACACACAGGACTTCCTCCATCTTGTGTGCCAGAAGCAATTAACAGATATGGCATAGTAGAATGAACAGAGCGAGCGGTCTGTTAATTCAAGGCATGCATTACAGTGGACATTCCCAGAGAAAATTTCACTGCATGCGTGGAGTGGGTGCTGGTGAACAACAATTCATTGTTCACCATTGGCTTGGCAGAGGACAACACAAGCACTCTGCATCCAGATGGAGATACAAGAGTCAACTACAGACCGTGGACTTCAGCCTGCCATGACCTACGAAACTGAGCCTGAAGAGAGGATGGAAAAAGTAATTGCCCTGGAGCCTGAACCACAAGGTGTGTCTGACCAGGTGTGTGAGCCCACAACATTGTGCATCGACGAGGGAGGGTTTGTGAAGTACGCGGGCTGGGAGGAGAGCTCCACCTACAATTCCGCCGTGTTGGATGTGTTCACTATGGTCGCTGGAACATTTTTGGGATTATGGGGGTATTTGGTGACATAATTCCCGTGTTTTCCCAATCCCCACTGGTTCTGCCCAGTCCTGAACTTCCTGTTTCCCCGCAGGTTCTGTCCAGCCCTGTATCTTCTGTGATCCCTCTCCAGCTTACTCTAACAGCCAGTACCTCAGCCCTGCCTCCACTGGTACCCTTCAGCCCATCTTCATCTCCTGCACCTAACCATGTGGATCTGCTTAAGTGCTTCAGGCCACCAGCTCTGCCTAGTCCAGGGGATCCCCTGGCTTCGCCTCCAGCCTCAGTTTCACCGGCTCCTCCTCAGTCTTCAGGTTCCCATGTTCCACCTTGAATGTGGCTCCACCTCAGTCTCCAGTGCCAGCAGTGTTGTGTGGGCTCTTTGGCATGTCTCCATCTCCAGTGGCATCTCCATCTGCCTCTCAAGTCTGCACCATGGCTCCTCCCGCCTTTGGGGCCTCGTCATGGCTAGTATCTGCATCAACATCTGGCTCCTCCTGCTCCAGGCTCCTCCTTGGCTCCTCCCACCCTCCACTTCCCCTTGGACTTTTGTTTTGGACTCTAGTTTTGTTTTGCCCCTCTCCATTTCCTCGTCCTCCTCCAGAGCCCTCCCTCCTCTGATGTACTCTTTATGGCACAAGGACGCGCCTTCTGGGAGGGGGAGCTTCTGTCACAGTTATGTTTTGTTATGATCATGTTTTCATTGTATTTAGGTTCCCTATGCCTGTCATTTGACCCAGTTTGTCTAATTAGTCATCACGTTCACCTTTTCTGTTAATCATCTCATTAGTCCCTGTGTATACAGTGGCATGAAAAAGTATGTGAACCCCTTGCAGAATCTGTGAAAATGAGAATTATTTTAATAAAATAAGAGGGATAATAAAAAATGCATCTTATTTTTTGTTTAGTACTGTCCTGAGTAAGATATTTTAAATAAAAGATGTTTGCATTTAGTTCACAAGACAAAACAATAGCTGAATTAATTAAAATAACCCCATTCATAAGTATGTGAACCACTGATTCTCAATACTGTGTGTGGTTACCTGATGATCCACAACTATTTTTTTTTTTGTGATGGTTGTTCATGAGTCTCTTGTTTGAAAACTCTTGTGTGAAAACTTTTGAACAGGATGAAGATGTCAAAATTTTTCTTATTTTGTTTAAATATCTTTTTTTTTTTCATTTAGTACTGCCCTTCGGAACCAACAGAAGATACTTGCATGTTTCCCGGCAGAAAACTTAAGTACAATTTACCTTGATATTTGAATTCAAAAGTTTTCACCCCTCGGCTCTTAATGCATCGTGTTTCCTTCTGGAGCATCAGTGAATGTTTGAACCTTTTTTAATAGTTGAGTTTGAGTCCCTCAATTGTCCTCAGTGTGAAAAGATGAATCTCAAAATCATACAGCCACTGCTGGAAAGGGTTCAAATATGCAAAATGCTTGAAAACTGATGAATCTGCAGGAGCTGAAGAATTTTCTGAAGAACAGAGCCCAGTTTAACTGCTCAGGACAAACAATAGACTCATGTACAACCATCACAAAACATAAAAACAGTCGTAGATCATCAGGTAACCACACACAGTATTGAGAATCAATGGTTCACATACTTATGAATGGGGTTATTTTAATTAATTCAGCTATTGTTTTGTCTTGTGAAATAAATGCAAACATCTTTTATGTAAAATATCTTACTCAGGACAGTACTAAACAAAAAATAAGATGCATTTTTTATTATCCCTCTTATTTTATTAAAATAATTATTTTCACAGATTCTGCAAGGGGTTCACATACTTTTTCATGCCACTGTATATAACCTGTTTTCCTGCATTCCTTGTCTTTTCACATCTATGTAATGTTTCATTTGATATCCTGTATTATCTTCTGCGCTTCGTCATTAAAGACTATTCTACTTAATCTTCTTCATTTTCGTGAGTTGAACACAACTGAGTTGTGACAGTCCCTAATTTTTCCACTGGGTGTCTTTAGTAAATCCTGACAGTAGTTTTTAATGTCAAAGGAGGGTTTGCGCTGGCGCAAACTGTTAGTAAATCTGGCACAGTGCTTTATATATATTTTTTTTTAATCTAATGAATTCTTAAAATTCAGTAAATGACAGAACCCATTTTTTTTATTATTTAATTTCATTTGAGGGTGTGTGTGGGGGGAATTTAATTTCATTAACATTATCTGTAAGTTGTTGATTAGATTTTGAGATTAGGGCGTGGCACTCAAAAATGGAGGCAGATGAACGCAAGCTTGCAGGGGCAGGGTTTCAGCACACTAAATGAAGTTACAAGGGTATATAGCATACTACTGGTAGTGATGATATTTCTCCAGCATCCCTGCTCCTTCCCTTCTCCATTTTTAGGCTTATATTTGTCACTTTAGGTATGGCTGGCTACTCAATTCAAGATCAAACTTTCAGATATAAACAGCACATCAAATCTGTTTCCCCCTTGCTCTTTAGTTATATGATCAAGCAAACTAATTTTCACCAGAACGTCCAAACATGACATTTTGATTAATTACAAGGTCAAATTTAAAAAAGAAAAGAAATATATCCATGGATGAATTTTTCACAAAAAGATCTATAACATGCATTCACTAAAAATATTTTAAGACTTCAAGACCTTTAAATGGTTAGTTCACCTAAAAATTATGTCATTAATTACTCACCCTGGTGACACTTTACAATAAGCACTCTTAGCAATGTAAACTGTGTGTTCTCTATCGATATTGTTCATTGAAGCTTACTGTATTATGTAGAAGAGTATTGTGAGAAAAAGATTGAGTGAGCGAGTTTATTACCTGCATTCAGATTTAACATTTTTCTTCAGTCAGTCCTATGTTCATAATAAAAAATCTGTTTAAATGTCCGATGTATTATCTTGTCCTTTTAACAGTTAAAGGTCCCATTGCATGAAAATTTCACTTTATGAGGTTTTTTAACATTAATATGAGTTCCCCTAGCCTGCATATGGTCCCCCAGTGGCTAGAAAAGGCGATGGGTGTAAACCAAGCCCTGGGTAAATTGAGAAAATTAAAGCTCAGACGGCCCAATCTGGAATCTTCCCTATATGTCGTCACACGGAGAAAGGTTACCTCCCCCTTCTCTGCTTTGCCCGCCCATGAGAAATTAGCTACTACAGTGAGATTCAAGCACAAAATTTTTTTCCTCGAGAGACATCATGCCTTGTAAACGAGCGAAGCATGGCAGTTGCTCAGTCAGTGTTTGGATGTACAAATGAACACCTTAGTATTTTTTTAATTCCTTTTTTTAATTTAATTTTCTCTGGTAATGCGCCAATACAACTTCCCATAGTTTTGTATGTCTGCGCCACACATTTCACCAACGACCGTTTCCTCAACGTGGGCCAATACAGCCCAGTTACTGTTGCTAATGTAAAGGTAGATAGCATCAAGTATGTGTGTGAATACACACACTGTAACGTGAGTGTTGTACATTTCTTTGTTGTTTGGATATCCGTTCTGCTGTTGGCGCATGCGATATCCACATTTCCAGATTGCAGAACTTGATGTAATTGTAATAAGATTGTAAAAACTTTTAAGATTTATGAAATATAAAATATGTAAACAAATAAATGATGTTGGCATGGTAGCACATTTTCCACAACGGCACCTATCCGAAAAGGTATTTGTAATAATGGCAGAGGTCTGACTAATTTAGTTGCGCTGGTTAGTTTCTATAGTTGATAATTATATATATACAAACCCGATTCCAAAAAAGTTGGGACAGTGTACAAATTGTGAATAAAAAAGAATGCAATAATTTACAAATCTCATAAACTTATATTTTATTCGCAATAGAATGTAGATAACATATCAAATGTTGAAAGTGAGATATTCTGAAATGTCATGTCAAATATTGGCTCATTTTGGATTTAATGAGAGCTACACATTACAAAAAAGTTGGGAGAGGTAGCAATAAGAGGCCGGAAAAGTTAAATGTACATATAAGGAACAGCTGGAGGAGCAATTTGCAACTTATTAGGTCAAATGGCAACATGATTAGGTATGAAAAGAGCCTAAGAGTGGCAGTGTCTCTCAGAAGTCAAGATGGGCAGAGGATCGCCAATTCCCCCAATGCTGCGGCGAAAAATAGTGGAGCAATATCAGAAAGGAGTTTCTCAGAGAAAAACTGCAAAGAGTTTGAAGTTATCATCATCTACAGTGCATAATATCATCCAAAGATCATTCAGAGAATCTGGAACAATCTCTGTGCGTAAGGGTCAAGGCCGGAAAACCATACTGGATGCCCGTGATCTTCGGGCCCTTAGATGGCACTGCATCACATACAGGAATGCTACTGTAATGGAAATCACATTTACTTCCAGAAAACATTGTCGGTGAACACAATCCACCGTGCCATTCGCCGTTGCCGGCTAAAACTCTATATGTCAAAAAAGAAGCCATATCTAAACATGATCCAGAAGCGCAGGTGTTTTCTCTGGGCCAAGGCTCATTTAAAATGGACTCTGGCAAAGTGGAAAACTGTTCTGTGGTCAGAAAAATCAAAATTTGAAGTTCTTTTTGGAAACCTGGGATGCCATGTCATCCGGACTAAAGTGGACAAAGACAACCCAAGTTGTTATCAGCGCTCAGTTCAGAAGCCTGCATCTCTGATGGTATGGGGTTGCATGAGTGCGTGTGGCATGGGCAGCTTACACATCTGGAAAGGCACCATCATTGCTGAAAGGTATATCCAAGTTCTAGAACAACATATGCTCCCATCCAGACGCCGTCTCTTTCAGGGAAGACCTTGCATTTTCCAACATGACAATGCCAGACCACATACTGCATCAATTACAACATCATGGCTGCGTAGAAGAAGGATCCGGGTACTGAAATGGCCAGCCTGCAGTCCAGATCGTTCACCCATAGAAAACATTTGGCACATCATAAAGAGGAAGATGCGACAAAGAAGAAAAAGAAGAAAGCCTGTAATAGACAAGAATGGGACAACATTCCTATTCCTAAACTTGAGCAACTTGTCTCCTCAGTCCCCAGACGTTTGCAGACTGTTATAAAAAGAAGAGGGGATGCCACACAGTGGTAAACATGGCCTTGTCCCAACTTTTTTGAGATGTGTTGATGCCATGAAATTTAAAATCAACTTATGTTTCCCTTAAAATGATACATTTTCTCAGTTTAAACATTTGATATGTCATCTATGTTGTATTCTGAATAAAATGTTGAAATTTCAAACTTCCACATCATTGCATTCTGTTTTTAATCACAATTTTTACAGTGTCCCAACTTTTTTGGAAATGGGTTAGTAATATATATATATATATATATATATATATATATATATATATATATATATATATATATATATTGTTACAGATCCCTTGTTCCCCTGGACTCCATTTCCCAGTATCCTCCTGTTTCCACACCTGCACTCACTTCCCTCGTCAGTTCCTCATCATCACTCATCACCTGCACCTGGACTCTATTGTCAGCACTCCCCATATATTGCACTCACTCCCTGCACTCCTTGTCCGTTCTCTGTTTATGCTAAGTGTATGTTGGATGTACTCTGCCTTAGTATTCATTAAAGTATTGTATTATTGTGGAAATCCGTGATCTGCTTCATCTCTACACCACCATACCGTAACAGAAGAACGGACCAAAACGTTGGATTTTCACAAAGAAAAAAAAATGGAGACTTCCCCCAGCTCCTTGGCTCCTGCTCCTCCAACGCCTCTCACTCTGACAGCCAGCGATCGCCTTATCGGGCTCCTGCAGGTAGGTCGTTCGCTGGAGAGGTATGTGGAGGAGTTCGTTGAGATCGCTTACTTGTCTGACTGGCCTGAAGCAGTTTTGATCTCCCTGTTTTTGGATGGATTGGATGACGACACTATCCGTTTTGATGAACCTGTTTTTTGTTTCTCCTTAAGTGAAACTATCAATTTAATTTTGTGGTTAAATGGCTCCAAATTCTTTGTGGATGAGGTTCAGGATAAGTGTATGTCTCCAGTCCATCCAGAAACACGGTTGGCCGGGCCAGTCAGTCAACCTCCGTCTTCCTCCGCATACCCCTCCAGCAAACTCCCTGCCTGCCCCATGCTGGACCCACATTCCTCTACTGGGCCCAGTAAGCGGAGGAGGAGGAAGAAAGCGGCTCCAGTGTCTCCAGAGCCCGCTCCAGTGTCTCCAGAGCCCGCTCCAGTGTCTCCAGAGCCCGCTCCAGTATCTCCAGGGCCCGCTCCAGTATCTCCAGGGCCCGCTCCAGTATCTCCAGAGCCCGCTCCAGTATCTCCAGAGCCCGCTCCAGTGTCTCCAGAGCCCGCTCCAGTGTCTCCAGAGCCCGCTCCAGTGTCTCCAGAGCCCGCTCCAGTGTCTCCAGAGCCCGCTCCAGTGTCTCCAGAGCCCGCTCCAGTATCTCCAGAGCCCGCTCCAGTATCTCCAGAGCTCGCTCCCGTCCTTACGGGCATTTTAATTATGTATGAAGGGATGGACTGGGCACCTCTTCCAGCCTCACACAAGCCGCCCAGTGAAGCGGCCTGGCTGATAGACTTCTGGGCCGAGCCAAGTTCTCCAGTCTCCGCCGAGCCAAGTTCTCCAGTCTCCGCCGAGCCAAGTTCTCCAGTCTCCGCCGAGCAAGCAGCGCCAGTCTCCGCCGCCGAGCAAGCAGCGCCAGTCTCCGCCGCCGAGCAAGCAGCGCCAGTCTCTGGAGACACTGGAGCCGCTTTCTTCCTCCTCCTCCGCTTACTGGGCCCAGTAGAGGAATGTGGGTCCAGCATGGGGCAGGCAGGGAGTTTGCTGGAGGGGTATGCGGAGGAAGACGGAGGTTGACTGACTGCCCGGCCAACCGTGTTTCTGGATGGACTGGAGACATACACTTATCCTGAACCTCATCCTGTCTCCGCCGCCGAGCAAGCAGCGCCAGTCTCCGCCGCCGAGCAAGCAGCGCCAGTCTCCGCCGCCGAGCTTACTGCCCCTATGAACTGTGTTTCTGAACCCGCCAGCTCTAAGACTGTTTTCCCTCCCTGCCTCCCTCTCCCACCTCCATCCATTTTTGTTTACACGGAACCTCCACCTCAAGCCCCCTCGCCCAGATCTCCACCTCGGACCTCTGGGCGATTACCTACACCTCGGCTCCAACCTCCCTCTGCTCCACCGTTACCCATCAGTCCACCAGCGTCACCAGTATCCATCCTGCCTCCACTCACACCTTGTGCACTCGTCAGCCTGCCCTTCCCTCTGGACTACACTCCTCCGTCTCCGCTCCGTCACTCCGTCCCTCAGTTTCAGTTGGCTTCCTCACTCCCCCCGGTGTTCTTTTTGTTGACTGTCCTACTGCTTCCACTGCGGCCTTCTGGAGTCCCGGCTGCGCTTCTGTCGGCAGAGCCTTTGGTTCCGCCATCTCCCGCCGGTCCTTCTGCGCCGACTGGGCTTGACGGCGTGAGGACTTCAGCTCCTGACTCGCCATGGCGGCCCACTGCACCTGACCCGCCATGTCTGCCCGCTACATGTCTGCCCGCTGCACCTGACTCGCCATGGCTGCCCGCCGCACCTGACCCGCCATGGTCACCTTCGGCTCCTGACCCGCCATGGCTGCCTTCGGCCCCTGACCCACCATGGTTTTTGGACCTGCCCTGGAGACCTCCACTCCAGTCTACTCCTCCCCCTGCTCCGGTTTGAGGTCTCCAGGGCGCCCGCCCCCCTCCCGGTTGTTACATCTACAGCGCGAGGACTCTACATCACCTGCACCTGGACTCTATTGTCAGCACTCCCCATATATTGCACTCACTCCCTGCACTCCTTGTCCGTTCTCTGTTTATGTTAAGCGTATGTTGGATGTACTCTGCCTTAGTATTCATTAAAGTATTGTATTATTGTGGAAATCCGTGATCTGCTTCATCTCTACACCACCATACCGTAACATACATACATATATATATATATATATATATATATATATATATATATACACGATAGCAAATCAGAGCAACATGAAGAGCCAACAATGTAGGCTAGCATTAGCTACATGATAATAACTGTAACAGCATACATAAACAAACCAACTAAAGTACCGTATCCAGACACAATGTTTTAAACTAACCATTCAGTGATGTCCTGCTGTAGCCGCTGAGTTGCTACTTCTTCATCCGGATCATTCTGGGTCAAACTGAAAAGCTTGAACGAGTGTGCGTCTACGAGCCATTGCGATACATCCACTGACAATATTAGCGCATGGTACCGTAAGCTGGTTAAGGCCACACCCACCCTCCACCTTGCCCCGCCTCTCTCCTCCTCATTAGCATTTAAAGCTACCCAGAAATGGCACGTCCTGAGGAAAGCTCATTGTGGGACTGGCTTGTAGTGGCTGAAATTCTGCACCAAGGCGGAATTTCGGGAAAGAGAATTCAGATACAGTACTAGGGACCACTTAGGCCTATATAAAAGCATCCAAAAAGTAGCATGTCATGGGACCTTTAAGGGGTTTCCGACTGACAGCACTAGTCAAAATATTTGTCAGTTGCGTCTTGTTCCGTGTTCACAACAATTCAGAATTTTCAATGTAAAAGTCTTCATTACTGACTGACATACTCATAAACTTTCAAAAATATGTATCAATGCAACTTTCGTGAAGTAAACTTTCACTAAAGCCTTCCTTCCACTGGAAAAATAGTCCCTGACCGTGAACAACAACAGAATTTACATTATTACGCCATCTAATGTATAACAATATTTTAATCATTTTCTAGTAAATGTTGCAATTTACATTACCAAAGATTAATAAATGCTGTATAAGTACAGTTCATTATTAGTTCATGTTCTAATGTAGTTAACTAATGTTAATTAATGAACCTTTTTGTAAAGTGTTACCCACACCCTCATGTCACACCCGTAAGACCTTCGTTCAGAACACAATTTAAGATATTTTTGATGAAATCCGAGAGGTATCTGATTCGTCCATAGACAGCATTTTATTAAATGACGAGAATACTTTTGTGCGCAAAAACAAAAACAAATATAATGACTATTCAACAATATCCTCCCTTATGTGCAATTCTCTTATACTGTTTACATTCCACGCAGTGAATAGAACCTGGCTTCTTTAGAACTCCAGCTCAGTATTGATGTATGTGTGTGTTGCAGATGCAACAGCCGGCCAATAATGAGTCGGCGTTTGGATGTAAACATGGAAGCGCTGAACTGCATTCACTGTGTCAACTGCGTACGAGACACGGTAGAGAAGAAGTTGTTGAAATTAAGTCTTTATTTTTGTTCACAAAAAGTATTCTTGTCACTTCATAACATTAAGGTTGAACCACTGTAGTCACGCTGACAATTTTAACAATGTCTTTAGTACCTTTCTGGACCTTGAAAGTGGTGGTTAAATTGCTGTCTATGGACGAGTCAGATACCTCTCAGATTTCATCAAAAATATCTTAATTTGCATTCCGAAGATAAACGAAGGTCTTACGAGTGTGGCAAGTAATTAATGACGTGAACTAAGCCTTTAAATTATTGTAGAAGTGCTGTTATAATCTTGGCCGACTCAATGTGGAATCAATTCAAGCATTGAAGGAACACTTACGTTTGAATGCTGGATACATTGGTACAGTATTGGTAATGAGAACAGCATCATATCTCGGTTCCAGAGTGGAGGAAAGCTCTGTCAATTATAAGATCATGAAAAAATAAAAATAAAAACAATGTTCTGGCACAGTCTAGACAAAAATAAGTCCTTTTTTGGACAATTCTATCAACGGAGATATAAATTTTAATTTTATCCTCTTACAAAGTTTTGAGTCCTATAAACTTGATCTTCAAGACAGGAGCCCAATTAAGATTGAGCCCAATCCTGTACTAATTATGTCTTGCTGGTTTCTGGAATTGGCTTAGATTTAGTATGTGAATTTACTTAGGCTAGGATGTACACTATAGAGAGAGAAGGAAGTCTCACGAGGTGGATAGAGGAAGCTGTAGGAGATCTGTTTGTCTGCACGGTAGCTTGAGCAGGACTGACTGTAGGCTGAAGGAACTCTAATATCAGGCCGAACACAGTTACTCAGTGCCTCAGTCAGAGGGGTGAAATCTACCTGCAACATAAGAGGCCACACAGTCAAGTTTAGACTCTAATACAAAAGACAACACTTTAGCCTTTTTTTTTTTTGGGAATTGACTATAAACTACCATCATTTTGTTATCTGTACCTGCTTAGATACAGTATAAGATGTCCAGAGTGGCATAGACAAAGCCTCACTGTAGCCGCTAACGTAGTCACTATGATGAAGGATGAAGTATTTGGTGCGGAACATGACCGCTGGACGACCATAAGGAAGATTCTTGTTGTCTAAAAAATGAGGGGGAAAAAATCAGGAGTAATTTCTTAATATGAAAAACAGAATGACAAAATATTTCATTCATTACTACATCAAATAAAAGTCCACAAAACCAAAAATGTTCATAAAGCAATAATTTCTGTTCAGAAGACTTGGATTAAAGTGCCTGATTCATATGGATTACAATGCCTTTATCTAGGTTTTGAAGATTGAAAGTTTTGGTTGCATGGACTTTCAGTGGATGGACAAAAATATATTAATTTAATAAAATATATTTGTGCTTTGAAAATGAACAAAAAATATTGGCTGAATAATAAGCCAGGCAAGGTTTAGTTCACCCAAAAATAAAAACTCTGTCAATTAATTGCTAGCATGTTATTGTCATGTGTATGTTCTGACTTTGTTTAATTATAGTTCCTGTATTCTTTTTCTCATTTTCCCACCACTAGTTCGTTTCTATTGTTAACTGATTTGAATTACACACCTGTTTCGGTTTCTGTTAATTAGTTAATTAAATGTGTATTTAAGCCCTCAGCTCATTCACTACTTTGTTCAGTGTAGTCTATGTTTTATATATATATATATATATATATATATATTTAGCTAAGCTTTCTCCTGTAAACTCCTGCGTGTTCTTTTGTTGATTTTTTTTTTTTTTTTTTTTTTTTTTGGAACACCTTGATAGATATTCCACAGTATTTCCCACATGATTTTGTGAGACTGTAGGGGGTGGACCTCGGTCTCTTTATTATATTATATTATATTATATTATATTATATTATATTATATTATATTATATTATATTATATTATATTATATTATATTATATTATATTATATTATATTATATTATATTATATTAAAAAAAATTGTAATGCTCACTCTATTTCACACTCAATCTGTTTCATATAACGTCACTTCATAATGACCACAGCTTTCAAAAAACATGATCTGTCAAGTAGTTCATGTGGCTTGTATACTATATTCAAAGTCTTCTGGAGTCATTATATGTCAGAAGTTATTCACTGATAATTACATTATGCATTTAACAGACTTTTTATCCAAAACTACCAAGTATGCAATGGCTAAAGGACAATATTGAAGCCTCAGCCCATTTGGGGATGCAATGGGCACCAGTTATGATTAATTTTTGCATAATTTCCAACATTTTCCAAGCATTCCAACTATTCATGATTACAGCATTTCACAAATAAGCACAACTGCACAACTCCAAGGGTTTAGTTCATGCAAGTGTAGAAATTAGGACAAAAATATTGTAATTTCCCCACTGTAGTGTAAAGTAAAATAATATATTTATGAATTATTCATTTTCATTTATTTTACAGTGGATTTGTTCAGCAATATATGATTATTACTGTCATAGGAATATAATATAATAAAAATATAATATAATATAATATAATTAATATAATATAATATAATATAATATAATATAATATAATATAATATAATATAATATAATATAATATAATATAATATAATATAATATAATATAATATAATATAATAAAGAGACCGAGGTCCACCCCCTACAGTCTCACAAAATCATGTGGGAAATACTGTGGAATATCTATCAAGGTGTTCCAAAAAAAAAAAAAAAAAAAAAAAAAAATCAACAAAAGAACACGCAGGAGTTTACAGGAGAAAGCTTAGCTAAATATATATATATATATATATATATATATTTAGCTAAGCTTTCTCCTGTAAACTCCTGCGTGTTCTTTTGTTGATTTTTTTTTTTTTTTTTTTTTTTTTTGTAACACCTTGATAGATATTCCACAGTATTTCCCACATGATTTTGTGAGACTGTAGGGGGTGGACCTCGGTCTCTTTATTATATTATATTATATTATATTATATTATATTATATTATATTATATTATATTATATTATATTATATTATATTATATTATATTATATTATATTAATTATATTATATTATATTATATTATATTTTTATTATATTATATTCCTATGACAGTAATAATCATATATTGCTGAACAAATCCACTGTAAAATAAATGAAAATGAATAATTCATAAATATATTATTTTACTTTACACTACAGTGGGGAAATTACAATATTTTTGTCCTAATTTCTACACTTGCATGAACTAAACCCTTGGAGTTGTGCAGTTGTGCTTATTTGTGAAATGCTGTAATCATGAATAGTTGGAATGCTTGGAAAATGTTGGAAATTATGCAAAAATTAATCATAACTGGTGCCCATTGCATCCCCAAATGGGCTGAGGCTTCAATATTGTCCTTTAGCCATTGCATACTTGGTAGTTTTGGATAAAAAGTCTGTTAAATGCATAATGTAATTATCAGTGAATAACTTCTGACATATAATGACTCCAGAAGACTTTGAATATAGTATACAAGCCACATGAACTACTTGACAGATCATGTTTTTTGAAAGCTGTGGTCATTATGAAGTGACGTTATATGAAACAGATTGAGTGTGAAATAGAGTGAGCATTACAATTTTTTTTCCTTTAGTGTTTCTTGGAAACAGCATGCAAAGTACATGAGAATGACTAAATACTGACAAGAGTTGTATTATTGGGTCAGCTATTTCCTTTCAATCAGCAAATAATTTTAAGATAACACTTAATATGACCCAGAGCAGCTAACTGTTAACTGTACATCAAAAAGATGTTTGGCATCACTAATCCATTCCAGAGAGAAGGGAAGTTAGTTACCATCAATAACTTGTCTCAGTCGTTGATTGAGCTCTTCCACTTTGTTCTGTAACAGACAGAGCCACAGTGACTCCAGGTTATAGCCTCTTACAAGGGCCACTTTCAAAGCCCTCTGCCCCCTACTTTTTGAACGCAACTGCAAAAGATTAAAGGTGAAAATCTCCAGCAAGAGATCTACATCTGAGCAGAAGGCAAAAGCACTTTCAGAGGGAGGGGAAGGAATCACTATGATTCAATACAAGGAACTGGAAATGTCAAAATGATCTAGGCCAGGGGGTTTCAAACTGTTCCTGGAGCCTCCCCAGCACTACAGATTTTTGGATATTTCTCTTCTTTAACCAAAGTGAATTAAGTCATCAGCTAAATAGTAGAGTATTCCATGACTGGGTGTGTCCAATAACAGAAACATCTAAAATGTGCAGTGCTAGGGAGGCTTCAAGAAACTTTGAAAACCCCTGATCTAGGCAGTTCAAGAGAAAAGCAATGGCAGCCAACTATCCTTTCTGAGCAGGACAAGGGAAAAACTTACAGGCATTAAAGCATGCAACAATGATAACTGATATAAGCATGAGTACATGCACATGAAGCACTTTACAAGATTTTATGAGGGTTTCAGCAATTTAAAATAAACTGTGATAGTATGTGAAATGCAACAGTAAAGACTGCTTTAGAATATGTCCATCTACCTCATTAAACTGCAGTCATAAAATGTTGCACAATAATCCTGAACTGTCAGTTTTAAAAAAAAAAGAAACAAACAGAAGGAAAATCTACAATCTAAATCTACAAACCTATAATTATTAAAATAGAAACAATCAAAAAGAAATAATGCTACTAAAGTATAATTTCTCAGGAATTATGAGTAATGCTTGCTATGTGAGTGCAGAGATGTTCTGGGTCATTTTCAGCACATTGCTGAATTGTTGCTTACTAGCCAAAAACAAACAAGCCCATCGCCAAGTGTTTATGATATTCTGGTCCCCAAATATGATATGGGTCCCTACATCAGCGAAATAGATGTTTTTTTGCTTAATTTATTGTCTGCCAGATAAAAATTAAAAGTCAAATTAGAAAATAATAGCACAATAGGGACAAATTATGTACCAAAGTTTGATATTATGGTTATTATAATCAACAGTAATAGCTCTGCCACCAATAATAACCTAGCTTTTAAGTGTTTAGAAAAAACCTCTCTTAACAGAAGTGTAAAAAGATTCATAAAGATCTGAAAGTACTCTTTTGCTGACCTTGTCTTCACAGGTGCAGCCCAGATCATCATTAATAGCTGTGACTAGTCCTGCAGGGTTTGGCTTGGACACTTCTTCAGGCATGCTGGGTGTGTATACAGGGGTCCTTAGGAGCTGGTTAAGGCTACCATGGGTACCATTGTTAGGGGCTGGCTTCAAGCCAAGGAGATCTGGGAAGATCATGGAGGAAAAAGATGATGTGCTGACACACACTGTAAAGCATTAAACAATGAAGTGTTAGAATTGCCAAGTATGCAGTTGTTATGGTACTGAGCAATTTTATGTTTGCTGTGGCTCCTTTTTTTTAAATTGTATTTTTTAATTAATTTTTAATCGCTTAAATTGTATATCTAATTTTCTAAATAGAAATAAATGTATTTAAATTTCAATTAAATGTATATGAAATTATTTACTTTTAATCAATCCCAGATCCTAACTGATCTCTGACATCAGACAGAAGAGGTCTCATGCACACTTTACTCACTATGCCACTAATGCATTAATACAGGGGTGACGAACTCCAAACATGGAGAGCCACAGTCCTACAGAGTTCAGCTTCAACCATGATAAAAACTCACCTGCCTGTAGCTTTCTAGTAACCATTCAGACCTTGATTTGCTTGTTCAGGTGTGTTTGATTAGGGTTGAGGCAAAACTCTGCAGGACTGTGGTTCTCCAGGCGTGCAACTCATTCAGCTCCCTAGTTCAGTAGTCAGGGCACTGATCAGGGAGTCGGCCACATTCATTTACACGGTATACTGATACACGTCCTAGGAAGCTAGGGAGCTGATTGAGACGCAGGGATGGACTGATGTTTGCCACCCTGCATTAGTAAATTAATTAGTACAGAAAAATAATGCAAGAACTTGGGGAAATTTTTTTTTTTACTTTTCAGAGTTTTTATGCTGCTTATATCGGAAAATGCTTATTCTAAATTTTTGTATTTGCTTTGGGAGTGGATATATTTTGAGTTCGCCTAATTTTGGTTGGATTTCTGTACTGAAACTGAAAATGAATGTTAGGTAACACTTTAGAATAATGATCTTTCATTAATGAATAACTACCCAGGAATGAATGAGTAATGCATTATTAACACTTTAGAAACTAATATTAACTAACAAGAAACTCTGATCAGTGTATTAGTAAGGAATAGTGCTCAGTTGAAGGTGGTAGTTCACTATTAGCTAATCAATAATTACTATTTTTTTCATATCTCCCAGAGAACTACTAAGAACTACTATATACAGGTTCATAATTGTGAATAATGCATAATTAATTCTAAAGTGAAGATCACGGTAACCCACTAGTAATGACTGAAGTATTACCAAATCCTTCAGAAGGAATTACTAATTATTTGCATCAGTATTCTAAAGTGAGAAACAGGATAACTCTCTAGTAACTACTGAAGGCATTGTAAACTTTTGAGGTTTTTGTAAAGTATTGGATAGTAATAACTCAAGAGCTCCTACATAATTCTAAAGGAACTACAAATTATTTGGATCAGTATTCTAAAGTGAAGGTCATGGTAACCCACTAGTAATTACTTAAGTGTTACCAAATACCTCAGATGGAATTACTGTACAAAACTGTACAAAATCCTCAAAAATTTACAATGACTTCAGTAGTTACTAGAGAGTTATCGTGTTTTTCACTTTAGAATAATTCCTTCTGAAGGATTTGGTAATACTTCAGTCATTACTAGTGGGTTACCATGACCTTTACTTCAGAATTAATTATACATTATGCATCATTCATGTTAATTATAGGGCTGCAATGATTAATCGCGATTAATCATTTGCAAAATAAAAGTCTGTGTTTACGTAATATATATATGTGTGTGTTCTGTGTATGATAATTATGTATATATAAATACACACACATACAGGTATAAAGTTTAGAAATATATGCATGTATTATAAATATATATATTTATATATATTTTATATTACATATAAACATAAATATTTTATATATAAATATAAAATTTTTCTTAAATATATACATGAATGTGTGTGTATTTATATATACATAATTATTATACACAGAACACACACATATATATTACGTAAACACATGTTGTAAATGATTAACCTCGATTAATCGTTGCAGCCCTAGTTAATTATGAACCTGTATATAGTAGTTCTTAGTAGTTCTCTGGGAGGTATGAAAAAAACAGTAGTTACTAATTAGCTAATAGTGAACTACCACATTCAACTGAGCACTATTACTTACTAATTCATTAATCAGAGTTTCTTGTTAGTTAATAGTAGTTACTAGAGTGTTAATAATGCATTACTCATTTGTTCCTGTGTAGTTATTCATTAATGAAGGATCAGTATTCTAAAGTGTTACAGAATGTTGTAGTCAGGATCAAGCCTGGAGAAAGGTAATTTTCTCACCACACATGACATTGTAAAGCTCAATATTCTCAAACGGTGGGATTTTTGTCTTGAATTTAAAAGCTGGTCCATATCCAAGGAAAATAGTCTGAAAAAAAAGGCCAAAGTAAGTAACTAATGTACCACAAAACTTTAACATAACACTTTCAGCTGTAGCCATGAAAAAAAGCTATTCAAACAACAAACCTGCATGCTGTTGATCTTATTGTCATATCCATGATCACCAGCAAACCCACATTTGCCATGATTCCTCTTTGTTTCATAGAACTTTCTGTTTCAGACAAGACACAACCACAGTAGGTAATTGCAGGTCCTATCTCAAGGGAAAACATTAGGAGGAGGCATGCAGCAATAGTTAAAGTCAACATTCGAAACCTGTTGTACTAGTGTATTCAACAAATGATTCAACTAGAAAAAAAAAAGGTATGGCAGGATTCGGTTTTATCAGTCGCAATCAAGTAATTTCATTTGTGATTGATTAAAATCAAATAATTTTCTACATTTTTGTTCTTGTTGAATGGATCACACACACGCGCATACACACACACACACACACACACACACACACACACACACACACACACACACACACACACACACACACACACACAATTTGTGAATTGTGGGGACTTTCCATAGGCCGCAATGCATTTTATACTGTACAAACCGTACTTTCTACCCCCCTACCTTACCCCTAACCCTAAACCTAACCATCACAGGAAACTGTGCACACCTTTATTTTCTCACAAAAACATAATTTAGTATTTTTATTAATTAATTTACATTGTGGGGACCGGTGGCTGGTCCCCACGATGTAGGTGAACTCAGGTTTATATTACATCGTGGGGACATTTATGGTCCCCACAATGTAATATAAACAAAAGCACACACACACACACACACACACACTCCCTTCACCATTATACTGACTTGATTAAGTAAACAATGTTTGATAGCAACAGCTTTTCTCTGCCTGAGTCATGCAATAAATCTGACATACGCAACCAATTAAAGGCACAAATATGTAGGATTTTTAGATTAAAATATTCAAAAACCACTAAAACAATGTTATATTTTTTTGTTGACTTGTGTACTTACATTATCCCAAATTTTTCCAAGAAATTCTAAATCCAGAGAAATAAGCAATTTTAACCAAGACGCAGACCGTGTCCGTGTGTCGCCTAACAATGACGTCATTACCCTCGATTTCCCATTTTATTTTGTCGAAAAACCATGGTGTGACGAGCAGGGCGGGCGAGAGCCGTGAGGGAACGGCGCAAGGCCGGAGACGCGAGTGATAATGAGCGTCACCTGCGAGGCGTGCCGGCCTCAAGTCTCTCACGGAGGAGCTCCGGAGGCATAAAAGGAGGAGCGACTACAGTGAAGGACGAGAGAGGACCAGGCCTGGACTTTATTTTATGTTTTATTATGTTTGTGTGGCCGGCAGACGTCCGCAAGGGTCTGCCGGCATTACTTTCGTTTTGTTCTTTGTTTATTTTATATTAAAGTTTTGTTGAATGTTCGCAGATTCCCGCCTCCTTCTTCCCACATCTACTGACCTCGTTACACATGGATACATCAAAGACACTTTAGTACTATATATTATGAGTTTTATTAGACAGGGAAGCAACTGTTTGGATACATTCATAGACAGAAAACTCATCATGTTATATCGCTTAACACATTAAGAGCCAGATTTACTAAACAGGGCAAATTATCGTGAGAGCGCAATTACACAAATGTGTAGATGGGAGTGGCAAGTTTTGCACGTGTTCTGCTGACATGCAAATTAAAGAACACAGACACGGTCAGATCATTAATATAATGACTAATGCAATATACCAAGAGCAAATTAGTGTTGGGTCGCAAATAAACAGAGCTGAATCCTAATGCTGATGTTCTCATCAGGTGCGGGTCGACACAGGCGCAACTTAACATGTAAGCTGACAAACACATACACATACACTGTATAATATAGTTTGCCAAGCCATGTTGGCCTATAGGCCAACATAGCTTGGCAAACGATATGTTCGGATAAGGTCTTACTCTGGCATTTCAAAGAAATGAATAATCCTTCTTCCATGCACTCTCTGTTCAACAATTGCAGCCATGTCACAAAATGGGTTCAGACATGCTTTTTTAGAGCATTAAATAATTAGTAATTCACATTGTAAATCGCATTGTGATTCATTTAAATACTCTCCTCCCATAAATTTTGCATCTGAAAGGGAAACTCCTAAAAATGCATATGCAATAAGGTCAGCCGCAAACACAACTGCGTGTCTTTAGTAAATTTAAGTAGTTTTTTAACGCCAAAGAGGGTTTGCGCTAGCACAAGCTGTTAGTAAATCAGTCTTTTTGTTTGAATCTCGTTTTCTTGATTTTTCGCAAGTACCATGTTTTACCATGACTAATATTGACAGTGTGCAACAAGTGTCCTATAGTAGCCGCTGAGCGAACACACAGAGTAGCACTATACCAACTTTCAACACACAAATGTATCTAATATGATAAGCAGCGCTGCTTTAACCTATGTGCACATGACTGGTGTCACAGACACGTCAGGTTCCACCTCCCTGCAATACCCACGCACTCAATCACCAGAGTTCTAATCACCGCCACCTGCACGTCATCATCACTGCAATCACCAGCACCATATAAACCACACACTCACACACAGTCTTTGTCCGGTCTCGTTTGTACCACAACTTCATGTGTACTTACCTTAAGGACTCCAACCTGCTACTTACCTGCTTCCATTGTCTCCAGTGTCTCCAGTCTTCCCCGTGTGTATCTCCAACTGTGTGTGAGTGTCTCCAGTCTCCAGTCTCCAGCATGCTTCTCCGATTCTCATCTGAAATCAACACAAGGACAGTATCACTTCTTCTATCAACTTCTTCTATCACCAAACTTTCATCATTGCTCCATACTCACAATTTACTCTGCTGAACTCAATAAAACATTGTTATTGCTTTTACATCTGCCTCCGAGCCGTCTCTGTTGTAACAGAAGACCGCACCTTAACAACTGGACTTCAGCATGAGTACTTCAGACCCATTCCAAGAGCTCGTGGACGCATTGCGCCGAGCACTCACCCCACAACCACCGTCATCGTCACCATCACCTGCTGCCGCTTCCGTCTCCACTTCTTCCACTCCTACACCGACGATGCACGCCAGTCCCATGGCCCGACCGGCGCCCTACTCTGGATCGGCGGAAGATTGCAGCGGTTTTCTCCTGCAATGTGAGTTGGTCCTGGAGATGCAGCCGCATCTCTACCCCACAGATATGGGGTAATAGCGTTCATAATCTCACAACTGCAAGGCAAGGCGCTTCAGTGGGCTGACTCACTCTGGACTCAGAAAGGTTCCGTGGTGAAATCATATTCAGCATTCGTCACCCATTTCCGCGAAGTCTTTGGAACCACATCGACAGACTCTTCTGTTTGTGAGAAACTCTATAATCTTAAACAAGGAGCTAATTCTGTGATTGATTATGCATCTCGCTGCATACGAGGATTCCATCGGCCTAGAACACTTCATTCAACTCGCCATCCGCGTAGGCACTCGTATGCAGTCGTGTCTCGATGAGCACCAGGGCCAGCCACTCACCACCATCTTTTCCCGTCGATCTGAACCCATCAGCTCCCCAGAACCAGCCAACGAGCCTATGCAAGTAGATAATTCCCGTCTGTCTTCCTCAGAACGACAAAGAAGGCTGACCCTGAACTTATGTTTATATTGTGGATCTCCAGGGCATGCAATCTCCGCATGCCCAATTCGTCCTCCTCGACCTGTGGTGTGTGCTATTATTCCCTCCATTAAGAAGATGAAACCACTCACTACAATTGTAAACCTTACTGCTGTTAATGTATCTATTCCAGTGGTGGCGCTCCTTGACTCAGGGTCAGCAGGAAACTTCATCTCCGGCTCCCTCTGTCGACAACTCAAGCTCAAAACCTCGCCCTCTCCGACCATCTACCAAGTCCACTCTATCACGGGCAAACCCCTGAGCAGGAAGAGGATCAGTCGCTGTGTGGAACCCCTCCAACTCCGTGTAGGTATCCTACACGTGGAAGACATCCATTTGCTGGTTCTAGAGGATTCCACCACTGACGTGGTTCTAGGGCGCCCATGGCTCGAACAACACGGCCCCACCATCTCCTGGCATCTCCATCACCATCTTCTCTGAACTCCCTGTTCCCTAGTCTCCAAGCTCCAAGAAAATCTCCATCTGCGCTACTTTCATCGAAAGCCCCATTGAGAAACGCTCCACCGAAATCCCATCTTGTTACGCCCCCTTCAGTGACGTCTTCTGCCCACAACGCGCCTCCAAGTTTCCTCCACACCGGCCATGGGACTGTGCCATAGATCTGTTACCGGGTGAACCAGTGCCCAGGGGAAGGATCTACCCCCTGTCTGTGCCGGAGGAGAAGGTCATGGAAGATTACATCAAAGAGGCCCTTCAACAAGGATATATATGCCCGTCTACCTCCCCTGCTGCCTCAAGTTTCTTCTTTGTGGCCAAAAAGGACGGAGGCTTGCGGCCCTGCATAGACTATCGCTCCTTAAACAAGATTACAGTCAAGTTCCGGTATCCACTTCCCCTCGTCCCAGCGGCCCTGGAACATCTCCGTGGTGCCACTGTGTTCACCAAGCTGGACCTCCGCAGCGCATATAACCTCATCCGGATACGCGAGGGGGACGAGTGAAAGACCGCCTTCGTCACGCCCACCGGCCATTATGAATACCTGGTCATGCTCTATGGACTGGTCAACGCTCCCTCCGTATTCCAGGATTTCATCCATGAGGTGCTCCGGGAGTTTCTCCACAAGTTTGTACTCGTGTATATAGATAACATCCTGATTTACTCCCGGAGCCTGGCCGAACATCGCCACCACGTTGCGGAGGTCCTCCAACGCTTACGGCAGTATCATCTATTCCTCAAGGCAGAGAAGTGTTCTTTCCATCAGCCCTCTGTTCACTTCCTAGGATACTTCATCGATCACAGTGGCATCCGGATGGACGAGGGGAAGGTTGAAGCCATCAAGACCTGGCCAGCTCCCACAACTATCAAAGAACTTCAATGCTTCCTCCGCTTTGCCAATTTCTACCGTCGCTTTATCAAGAATTACAGTTCCATCGTCCATCCACTAACCAACCTCCTCCGTCACCAGCCCAAGTCTCTGTCCTGGTCTGAAGCAGCCACCAACGCCTTCGAAGCCCTCAAGGAAGCCTTCACCACCGCTCCCCTCCTCGTCCACCCGAACCCTGAACTACCCTTTGTCGTCGAGGTGGACGCCTCCACCACAGGAGTGGGAGCGGTACTCTCCCAGCAGCAGGGGAATCCAAGTAGACTCCATCCATGTGCCTTCTTCTCCCGCAAATTCAACCCGGCGGAGGTCAACTATGACATTGGTGACCGTGAGCTCCTGGCCCTCAAACTTGCGCTGGAGGAATGGAGGCATTGGCTGGAGGGAGCCAATCATCCCTTTCAAGTATTCACCGATCACAAGAACTTGGAATACCTCAAAGCTGCCAAAAGACTCAACCCAAGACAAGCCCGCTGGGCAATGTTCTTCTCCAGATTTAATTTCACGATCTCCTATCGCCCCGGTTCCAAAAACATCAAAGCTGATGCTCTATCCCGTCTCCATGCTCCTGAAGAAAAGAACGAATCCCCTGGGGCAGAAGGTCTGGCTGTCCACCAAGGACATCTGCCTGCGTCTGCCCTGCAAGAAGCTGAGTCCTCACTTCATTGGCCCATTCAACCATCGTCAGACAGATCAACCCCGTTACTTACCGTTTGCAACTTCCACCACAATACAATATTCATCCTACCTTTCATGTCTCCTTATTGAAACCTCACCACCCTTCTGTTTCTCCCTCCACAGAACCTGACGTGGCAGCCACCGAACCCCCCCTTCCACTCATCCTGGACGACGGTGCAGCCTACGAGGTTCGCGAAATACTGGACTCCCGGCGCCGTGGTGGTCTACTGGAGTACCTGGTTGACTGGGAGGGCTACGGCCCCGAAGAACGCTCATGGGTGCCAAAGAACGATATCCTCGATCCCAATCTTCTACAAGCATTCCACACCAGCCACCCTGACAGACCTGCCCCATGCCCTAGAGGATGACCACCACGACGTCGGGGTCCTCGGCCCTCAGGAGCGGGCCGTGGGGGGGTACTGTCACAGACACGTCAGGTTCCACCTCCCTGCAATACCCACGCACTCAATCACCAGAGTTCTAATCACCACCACCTGCAAGTCATCATCACTGCAATCACCAGCACCATATAAACCACACACAGTCTTTGTCCGGTCTCGTTTGTACCACAACTTCATGTGTACTTACCTTAAGGACTCCAACCTTCTACTTACCTGCTTCCATTGTCTCCAGTGTCTCCAGTCTTCCCCGTGTGCTTCTCCAACTGTGTGTGAGTGTCTCCAGTCTCCAGTCTCCAGCGTGCTTCTCCGATTCTCATCTGAAATCAACACAAGGACAGTATCACTTTGTGACGAGCAGGGCGGGCGAGAGCCGTGAGGGAACGGCGCGAGGCCGGTGACGCGAGTGATAATGAGCGTCATCTGCGAGGCGTGCCGGCCTCCGGAGGCATAAAAGGAGGAGCGACATCAGTGAAGGATGAGAGAGGACCAGGCCTGGACTTTATGTTATGGTTTTGTTATGTTTGTGTGGCCGGCAGACGTCCGCCCTGCTCGTCACACTCTTCTTCTATCAACTCACCAAAATTTCATCATTGCTCCATACTCACCATTTACTCTGCTGAACTCAATAAAACATTGTTATTGCTTTTACATCTGCCTCCGAGCCGTCTCTGTTGTAACAACCGGAGGATGCGGCAACTGTGGCATAATAAAAGATCCGCTGCTGTCGAGCTGTGTGTCGTGCTCATCTCTCATTAGTTATCGCTCCAGTGGGATTGTTACTGCTCTCACAGCATTCGGTCCTGCTCTGTTTCATACTACAGTAACGTTAATAATCTCTCCATAAACATGATTTCTGCATGAGTCATGTCCTGATTCTTTTCCACCAGCTGTAGACGTGAAGACAATGCATCCCATGATTCAGTGAAATCAAGGTGTCATCGAGCTTCGCCTTTGTTTTGAATTAGCGATCTTTAGAGGCGAAATTTACATATTGTGGCTGTAACAGAACAAATATTCACATATCCCTATGATCTCCCAGATGAAGGTTAGTTTTAAAGTAACCAACAGTGTAAATGACAAACACGTCAATCATAAGAAGACAACTGATGGCTTCTGTATTCATAGCAACTAGTTTTTAACCCAATTAATCATTTGATTGTTAATCATAAATATAGGGGGCTGCTGCTCGTTAATGTTTTCAAGAACATTATGTAAATTGGTAAACTATTTAGCTTAGGCTACCAAAATGAACACCAAAACTTAACATGAACTGTTAAAAATTATAGCAATTCATGCTAAAAATTGTTCTTGACCCCCTTCATCCATATGGACCAATTTTCTGTTCTGATTGCAACAAGTCTCTGCAAACTATAGAGTAGGCACCAATCAGAGGCCACAATTTTATGATGTCATCATGTAGACTTCTTACAAAGTATTTTACAGTATTTTAAAAATACAAAAATACAAAACACTATAGTATTTTGATACAAAATACAAAGCCATTTAAATCAACCCTATCAAATACAAATTACAAAATACTATTTTGTATTTGAAATATGTATTTGAAATACATGTATCATAAATACTGCCCATCCCTGATGATAGAGTACTAGGAGTTAGTATTGTCAGTATCCATGACCAAATACCAGTGAAATGCAATGATTTTGATGCCAGCGATGAAAAGAAATGCTAAGAACACTTCTAAAGAAATGTTTAACTACTTTAAGTATTTAATTTTTTTAAACATTTTTTTTTAAAATTTACTTTAATTTTAATTACTTTAATTTTAATTACGTTTAATCATAAGTAGTTTTTTTTTTTTTTTTTTAATAATTAAAAATTAATAATAATTTAAAACACTTGTATTTTGGGAAAGTTATTTTCGAATAAATAAATATAGCTTCAAAACATACAAGCAAATAGCCAGTAATAAAGAGAAACATATTAGGCAATAAATAGTTTACAAGTTTACAGTTTGCCTTCAGTTTATCAGACAAGAGCAGTGAGTGATATCCTGTGCAGTGAAGCCCAAAATTGCTCTAATTATTCCCTTTGACCTTTTCCATACTTGATGCAAGTTTGGATACTTGTTTGAGGGTTTTTATGTGTTTGTGGAAATGGCAGCAGTTACAATATGTCTTTCTCTAGCACACGCAGCACAGCTGCAGTGAAAAACTAAACTCAGTATCCATTCTGAAAACCTTCTCCCACCACCACATAAGAATTTGTCCAAATATTTATTTATTAGAGTCGGTCACAAGTCTATCACTTGATAATGTTGCAGATGCCATGCTTACATATATTAACATAAATACTGAACATAAAAGTCCAGTGTTTAAATTCCCTAGCACAAATGAGTATTTAGAAATCACTGAACATGCTGAGTGAAGCTGTGCTAGACCCAAATGGCTCGACTTAACCTCAGTAATCACTGTGCTGTAAAATGTCCTTTTTTAATCAGTGGAAATCAGACACTATGTTAAATCCAGAGATTCCAGCAATATGTCTAAGTCACTAAAGCATGCAGTATCTTTAAATAACAAGATAACTGCTCATAAATATTCCATTTCATTTTGTAAAACCTAAGTAGTTGATTTAACTGTCTGCTTCATGCAAGGACCTACAGGCCAGGTGAGACTGCCATATGAAGTAGTTCACTTCACGACTCTGGTGCCACCGATTAGACAGGACTATATCTCTACCATTCTGCCTGAAAGCTTTCTTTCATTAGGGCTCTAGTGTCAGCCAAAGCAAACGAAGGAGGGTGTCCCAACCCGGCTGTGAGGAACCGTCTCTGGACCAGCCTCTCTGTTTCTGCATCCTCATCTATGGTGGAAGTGTTGTAAACCTCTGGGTAATTTCAGTGACCTCGTTGATTTTCTGTTTAAGAGTTCACAGCTTTTCATTTAAGTTGTACATTAATGTATTATGGTGTGCTTTTAAGTGTCTGAAGTTAAGGGCTAAAATAAAAAGGTACTTCAACTGAGCAGCATAATACACAGCCAAAATATATTCTATCAGTATTTTTGTCTTGTTTTCCACCATTACAAATTTTGCTTGTAATGTAATATGTAATTACATTACAAGCAAAACTGAAAGATATTAATACTTGTTTTCAGAGACTATATTTTGAAGTAAGCCTATTTTATAGTTCCAATCTAAGAACACTTAGTGAGGTTACTTTTTAACATGGTAACATCTTTTCTTCTTCAGCTCATACTCGTGACCCCTGCCATTATAAAGCTTGGATGCATCAGGATATTTATTAATATACACTATATTGCCAAAAGTATTGGGACACCCCTCCAAATCACTGAATTCAGGTGTTCCAATCACTTCCATGGCCACAGGTATATAAAATCAAGCACATAGGCATGCAGACTACTTCCGCAAACATTTGTGAAAGAATGGGTCGCTCTCAGGAGCTCAGTGAATTCAAGAGTGGTACCGTGACCTGTGCAATAAGTCCATTCATGAAATTTCCTCACTACTAAATATTCCACAGTCAACTGTTAGTGGGAACAACAGCAACTCAGCCACGAAGTGGTAGGCCATGTAATATCACAGAGCGGTGTCAGTGCATGCTGAGGCGCACAGTGCGCAGAAGTCGCCAACTTTCTGCAGAGTCAATAGCTACAGACCTCCAAACTTCGTGTGGCCTTCAGATTATCTAAAGAACAGTGCATAGAGAGCTTCATGGAATGGGTTTCCATGGCCGAGCAGCTGCATCCAAGTCTTACATCAAGTGCAATGCAAAACGTCAAATGCAGTGGTGTAAAGCACGCCGCCATTGGACTCTAGAGCAGTGGAGACGTGTTCTCTGGAGTGACAAGTCACGTTTCTCTGTCTGGCAATCTGATGGACGAGTCTTGGTTTGGTGTTTGCCAGGAGAACGGTACTTGCAAGTTTGGTGGAGGGGGGATTATGCTTCAGCATACCAAGACATTTTGGACAATTTCATGCTCCCAACTTTGTGGGAACAGTTTGGGGATGGCCCCTTCCTGTTCCAACATGACTGTGCAGCAGTGCACAAAGCAAGGTCATGGATAAAGACATGGATGAGCGAGTTTGGTGTGGAGGAACTTGACTGGCCTGCACAGAGTCCTGACCTCAACCTGATAGAACACCTTTGGGATGAATTAGAGCCTGCGAGCCAGGCCTTCTTGTCCAACATCAGTGCCTGACCTCACAAATGCGCTTTTAGAAGAATGGTCAACAATTCCCATGAACACACTCCTAAACCTTGTGGAAAGCCTTCCCAGAAGAGTTGAGGCTGATATAGCTGTAAAGGGTGGGCCAACTCCATATTAAACCCTTCGGATTAAGAATGTTATGTCATTAAAATTTATGTGCACGTAAAGGCAGGCGTCCCAAAACTTTTGGCAATATAGTGCATCTCCGATTGTGTTTATCAGAAAGAAGAATGTCATATACACCTAGGATGAGTAAAGCTTGGGCTAATTTTCATTTGAAAGTAAACTTATTCTTTAAGAATTTTTTTTTTCTTTGAGCATCTCTTAAGAAACATTCACAAACGTATTAATTTTAACGATGAAGACTGATATTTAATTATGTGTTAGGTTATTTACCGTGCAATGTGCCATTTCCTCTCAACCATCAAGTGAATCTCCTCGATTCTGTGGTTGTTGGCATAGTGCAAACGTTTGGGAAGGTGCTGCTTCAAGTATGGTTTGAAGTGCTGGTCTGGCTTTTTACACTGTAGGAGAACCAAGTTTCATGTTTGGTAATGTAGAACAGTGCATTCTTTACCAAAATATCCCAAGTACATTTTAAAATTAAACCGTTCAAATAATCAATATACAGTGGTCCCAAAAGGTATTTAGAGACTATGGAGACTAAAGTCACACAAATAATGCTGGAATTTCCTCAGGACTAACCAAGTTGGTTTTAACCAACTTTTTAGTGGTTGAATAAAGTAAGTTCCCCTCAAGTTCATAAAAGTGTGGCAGGAGAGTAACCACAGGTTTAGGTCATTACATTAACTAAGGACAAGTCTTACTAATTTTGACAACCATAAAGTGTCACATTTTGGGCTCACTGTAAAGCTTGTTTAAAATGTTATGGTTTCTTATAAAAGGCTTAGTAAAGTATTAGTATGATGTAAAGTTACAGTAAGTATATCATTATAAAGCATTTTAAAGAATGTCACTCACTGTAAGGTTTGCTACAACTGCTTTTGCATCATCTAGAGAGAAGAAAATAGAGAGAAAAATGTAATTGTTTTTAAAATGAAATAATTCCTAGAATTATACTCTATTCCAGTTTCCTCACTAAGTCACATACTCTCAGTCGAATTTTCTCTTGTAATGTGACATTTCATTAACATCAACCAATAGCCCTTGGGGACATCAGCCAAAAAGGAAAGTAATTTAGGCACAGTAAGCTATTATAAAAATTAGGGAAACATTTTTTAAGGACTAATGTGTGCTGATAATTAATTTTGATCTCATATTGACTTAAAACAAAACACAAACTTGTAACAAAATTTGTAAAAAAGATGTTAGGAGAAAAAAAAAATCCCCACTTAGACTGTTTTGGTGTGGTTGTTTGTTCAGACACTAAGGATATATTTACAAGAAAAAATCTGTGATTTCTGATGCAACTAGACCAGAACAGGCTATAATTCTCATTCTGGTTTTTAATTACTAACATTTAGAGTTGTTTGGATTTCGGGCTCTGATTCTTCCCAGAGAGCCAGGAATTAGGATGATGTCCTCTGTGTTGGACATGTAAGAGCTTAGGAACTCTGTGCGGTCACAATGAGCTTCCTCCATGCCTGAAGAAGAAAAACCATTTATAACTGATGTGCAGAAAAAAATGGTATCATCACTAGAAACTCCAAACCAAGACTTCTAAATGTAGTACCATGGTCTCCAACCAAGATGATATTGACACAACGGTGCAGTTTCATCTGTTTCAGGCCATTCATCAGCTGACCAATCACCTTATCAATCTCCCTCAGTGCAGCGTCAAGCTGTAGAATGAAGCAACATTAATATATTGTTCAAGGTGAAACATCAACAGACTTCAAATTTACTTGAGGAAAGATTGAATTGACACACTATGGTTAGTGAATGTAAGCAGTGTGTGCAGTGAGTCTGTATTCTGGCTGAGAGTTTGTTTGCAATTACTGCTACATTTGCAACACGACTATATATTTATGTTAAGGTGAAATATGTGTGTGACTGAAGCTGCTGAAAGAGACAAGGTCAAACAACTGATCTCCTGAACTATATGATTCCTGTAAACTCTGCTTACCTCGGTGCTATGGGGTCCTAGTTTGTGGCCATAGGTATCTAGCTGTTCAGAATGCATTGCATAAACATATGGCCTGCAAAAACACAGACACCTGTTACCTTTTAACCCCCAAAAAACAAAAACAAACACAAAAATACAAAAAACAAATAGTATATAGTACTAGTAAATAGTACTATCTACAAGGCCTCAGTTACTATAAGGCAAACATTAGTTTAAGTCTAAGATTAAGATTAAGTCTAACATTAAAGCAACTAAAAACTAATAATGTGACTGTTGAGATAACCATATAGTGAACCCAAAGAGAACTATATAAGTCAATGTTGCATCTCCCATTCATTATAAAATACAGGGTACTGAACTTTGTGGAGTGAAAAAGTAATGATTGGAGGGAGTTTTGAGGAGATTATAAACATTTTAAATAAAATGCTAAACCAAAAATTTATGTTAACAAAGCATTTAGGGGGGTGTTTACAATAAATAGGACATACTGACCTCTCCGCATCAGGAAGGTGAAGCCATTGCAACATAGTCAGAACTCTTCTTTCCAGTGGAATGCCACTGTTAATAAACCACACATCAAAATTGGTGCAAACACATACATACTACATAAAGACAGAACATGCACAAAAACAGCCCTTTAAAATACTTCAGTCAACATATTCAGGGAAATTTAAAGCATATATTGCTTAATTTTTCTCAGAGCTGTCAGCTGGGCAGTTAATTTGGCAGTCCTTTGTTTCTTAGTTTGAGGCCTGAACAGCAAATATGAATGTAGAGTTTATTTAGGGTATCAGGGGACAAGGAAGCAAGAAAGATTATTTCAGTCAGTCTCTACAGGAAACATTTTCCCCACTACCACCTCCACTCATCCTGACCTCCACTTATCCTGACCTCCTGTCCAGTTGTATCAACATTAGGTAAATGTACGCACTAAGCTCAGGCTTCCTACTGGCTTAAATAAGAATAGCCAGTTTAATTTCCTCCAGCTTTGAGGCCAAAGGAAGTAGCTCTGAAAAACAGCTTTGCCCTTCCAATTTGCTGATTTCATGGAGGCAGTATGCATCTAAAGTATGCAGGACCTTGATTTTTGTATATAGGACATTTTCTCACAAATTGCTAATCAAAACAGCATTTCACTATGCCTGAGTGAAAAAAAAAATGCAGTCTGAAAGCCCTCAGTGAGTGCAGATAAGGAGAGCTTTGTGTTTCATTCATAGGAAAGCCTAGGATGTGCCAGAGAGCACAAAGAACAAAAACATGCATGTGATGTCCTCTGTCGTATGAAATTTTACTTGTACAATTCAGTTGTAATTTTCATTTAAAATGTGATTGGTGCTTGCCTGTGCAAAACTCTACATGCCATTGATTTTTGGTTTCTATGGTGATGTTTGATGTTTGTTTTACTGGCCCACAACATGCCCACATAGGTCCACCTAGGACCTAAGTCTCTATGACATTATGGTCCTGCATGATAAATCCTGTGTTCATTGCAAGTGTATAGAATTCTTTCTGCTGTTTAAAATTCCATCAGGCTGAAATTAAAACCTCTCCTCAACAAGCCACATGATTTGAGGTATCACTCATGTCCATAACATAAACAATATGGAATGATTTATTTAATTAGGCATGTTATAGAATAGTTACAAATGTAAAAGTTACAAATGACCATCAAAAAGACATTGTTTGCCTTTGAGTTTGGATCATGTTGACTTACACTGGCCAGAAAAACGTACCAGCCTTTACTCCCTGTTTCACTGCTGTTATCCAGATCTAGAAATCGAAGAAAAAGTGTTATCAGAGAAAACATATGTTGTACTACTGTGACTTCTGTGACAAAAAAAATAGTTTTTCCTTTCATGTTTCTAAGAAAAAAATCTGTCTCTCATTTCATACATCAGACAATCTGATCACTGGAGAAAAAACAAAGTTTAGGGACCACAATTCACAAATGAGAGACAACTGTTCTATGTGTTGGGTAATTTTCACAAGTTTTTGGCAGAACTTTTCAAACTGCAGTGATGAGACTGTGTAAGTTTCATCCATGATGGCCTCATTTACCGTCACAGCTCCGTCAGTGGTGTCTAGAATCAGCCAGAAGAAATAAAATTCAGTGAAAACTAAGAATTGATTCCAGCTGTTGGGATAATAGCTGACATATGTGTTGGAAATATCCCCCTTTTTCTTCATGTAGCTCGCACATGATCACAGATCTAAAAAGATCACTGACATTATGCACATGATTCCACTGCTTGCTGTTCCATAAAACTGTGCCAGTGAGGTACTAGTTCTAAGACAAGGGTTCACTGTTTAAAATGGGGACATGAATATGACTAAAGTAGTCTACACATATGTACATGACTGGACTGACCTTTGATAGTTGAAGACTAAAAACGCTGTATTATGCATGCCAGGCCAGTAGTTGGTGAGGTCACTTTGTAAAAACAAACTTTCAGTTTCAGCCTATTTGTCACATAAAGCTGTCATACAACTCCAAAAGTATTGGAATATAGTGCACAAATTCTTTCATGGTTCTTATGGAACAATGTGAGTAAATGATGACAGAATTTCATTTTTGGATGAACTATCCCTTTAAAAAAATATGGAAGGGCAACTCACAGGTTGTCCTCCCCACCATCGATGGTTGAGCTTTTCTTTCCCACGGAAGTTAAAGTTAGCATCAAAGCCAGGGTCATGCATGGAATTACCCACAATTCCATGTGACTCAGGATAAAGCCCCTAAAGCAAAGAAAACTGTTTAAATAATAAAATTAAGATGCAACAGAAAAACTATTATAATATAAAGTTGTGCTCGTAAGTTTACATCCCCTTGTAATATTTGAATCCTATCATTAGACAAAGGTACCAAAAAAAAAAAAAAAAAAAAAAAAAAAAAAGATAAACATCTTGCAGATTCTGCAAACTTAGGAGCAAATGTAACAGAGGGTACACAAAATTAATACATACCGTTGCAATTGTATACAAATTCGGGTAGGTTTTGGTGGGGTACATAGGTCTCATGTATGGTGCATGGGTTCCACATGATCCTAAAAGAGATATGACAAGTCATTTTAGAAATCTCAATCAAAGGTATCAATTTAGTACATACAACCCGATTCCAAAAAAGTTGGGACACTGTACAAATTGTGAATAAAAAAGGAATGCAATAATTTATAAATCTCATAAACTATAATTTTATTCACAATATAATATAGAAAACATATCAAATGTTGAAAGTGAGACATTTTAAAATGTCATGCCAAATATTGGCTAATTTTGGATTTCATGAGAGCTACACGTTCCAAAAAGTTGGGACAGGTAGCAATAAGAGGCCGTAAAAATTAAATGTACATATAAGGAACAGCTGGAGGACCAATTTGCAACTTATTAGGTATTGACCTAATAAGTTGGGTTGATTGGCAACCCAAGTTGTTATCAGCGCTCAATTCCGAAGCCTGCATCTCTGATGGTATGGGGTTGCATGAGTGCATGTGGCATGGGCAGCTTACACATCTGGAAAGGCACCATCAATGCTGAAAGGTATATCCAAGTTCTAAAACAACATATGCCATATATATACATATATGGCACGGTGGATTGTGTTCACCGACATTGTTTTCTGGAAGTATTCCTGAGCCCATGTTGTGATTTCCATTACAGTAGCATTCCTGTATGTGATGCAGTGCCGTCTAAGGGCCTGAAGATCACGGGCAGCTAGTATGGTTTTCCGGCCTTGACCCTTATTCACAGAGATTGTTCCAGATTCTCTGCATCTTTGGATGATATTATGCACTGTAGATGATGATAACTTCAAACTTTTTGCAATTTTTCTCTGAGAAACTCCTTTCTGATATTGCTCCACTATTTTTCACCGCATCATTGAGGGAATTGGTGATCCTCTGTCCATCTTGACTTCTGAGAGACACTGCCACTCTGAGAGGCTCTTTTTATACCCAATCATGTTGCCAATTGACCTAATAAGTTGAAAATTGGTCCTCCAGCTGTTCCTTATATGTACATTTAACTTTTCCGGCCTATTATTGCTACCTGTCCCAATTTTTTTGGAATGTGTAGCTCTCATGAAATCCAAAATTAGCCAGTATTTGGCATGACATTTCAAAATGTCTCACTTTCAACATTTGATATGTTATCTATATTCTATTGTGAATAAAATATAAGTTTATGAGATTTGTAAATTATTGCATTCCTTTTTTATTCACGATTTGTACACTGTCCCAACTTTTTTGGAATCGGGTTGTGAGGGATAAGTCTATCCCTCACAACCTCAAAATTGACATGTCTTGACATGCTTGTCTGTTCTTATTGCTAGTAAATGTGATTTGATTGTTACTTCTCCTTCGTTAAAAAAGATACCCTATTTTTTGAAGTCCGTTGAAGCCTCGTCTCTGCTACAACCATCACCCGTAACAGAAGAACAGACCTAACCGTGAGGACTTTTGTAAATAGCTTGGGTATCTTCCTAGTCCCGGTACCCCCAAAGAGTTGCAAACAAAGACCCACAGTGGAGGACCATCTTCGGACACTCAGGCAGGGCGCTGGAGAGGTATGTGGAGGAATTTGCTGAGCTTTCTTGCAAGGTGAGCTGGCCAGCTGCTATAGTTAACTCCTGTTTTCTGAGGGGTCTGGACAGGGATACAATCTGTTATATTGAACCTGCCTGTCTCTTCTCCCTAGTCAAGTCTATTAATCTGATTCTCTTTCTAAATGGTTCCGAGGTCGAAATTGAAGAGGTTAAAAAAAAAAAAAAAATGGATCTTCCTTGTCCGGCCCCCTCAGAAAAACACATGGCCTGGTCAGTTCACCAACCTCCAGTCTCCTCCACATACCCCTCCAGTGGGTATTCTCATGTGGTCCTACCTGACCCTAAGCCCAAACCGCCCAAAAGTAGGTCCACCGCGAGGCCCAGACGTCCTAAGAGGATGGCCGCTGCCTCACCAGAGCCTACAGTGAAGCCTGCCGCCCAGCCTGAGCCCTCACCAAGGGAGGCCGATTGGCTCATCGACTTGGACAGACCTGGATGGAACCAGTTCTCCATGACCCCGCTCTAATTCTCCATGAGCCAGCTCCAATTCTCCACGAGCCAGCTCCAATTCTCCACGAGCCAGCTCTAGTTCTCCACGAGCAAGCACCAGTTCTCCAAGGGCCCGTTCCAGTTCCCCACGAGCCCACTCCAGTTCCCCACAAGCCCGCTCCAGTTCTCCACGAGCCAGCTCCAGCAGGCCTCTGACCCGCCATGGCCGCCCACGGCCTCTGACCCGCCATTGCCGCCCGAGCTCCTAGACCCACCCTGGAGACCTCCGTACCCATCTGCACCTCCCCTCGCACCTGCGTGAAGGTCTCAATGGTGCCCACCCAGACCTCCCCAGTTGTTCCATCAACAGCGCGAGGCCGCGCTTACCGGGAGGGGGAGGTAATGTCACAGTTCCCTCCTGTCCTGGACTCCATTTCCTATCATCCTCCTTGTTTCCACACCTGCACTCACTTCCTCGTCATCTCCCCATCATCACTCATCACCTGCACCTGGACTTCATTATCTGCACACCCTTTATAATGGACTCACTCCCAGCACTCCTTGTCTGTTTTTATTGTTAGTAAATGTGTTTTGGTTGTGTTACTTCTCCTTTGTTAAAAAAGATACCCTATTTGTTGAAGTCCATTTAAGTTGTCTCTGCCACAACCATCACCAGTTATATTATACTGTATATTAATTTAAATGTTTTCAGAGCTCACAACTTTCACGACTGTTTTGGAGATTTTCTGTAAATATATACTATATAACATATAACAAATACAAGTAAATATATTGTTTATATCGTCATAAAATATAAACTACGTTATCATGCAGTTCTCTATATAAAGTTGAATATATTTGTATCCTGACACTATTGGATGAGAACTGAACTGAGCTGGACGACAACATTACTGCTTTCTGCAGAACTGCTCTAATTTAATAATTGATGATCTTTACAATAGAACTGAATCAACACAAAAATGATTTCAGCTGAACAGTGACACTATTTTCTTTTAGAGCTGCTGTACAGCCGAAATGAACTCTGTTTGCATCATTGAATCATTTTCCTGTTATCACTGTAAAGCTGCTTTGAAACAATCTGTATTGTAAAAAGCGCTATATAAATACAGGTGACTTGACTATATCCAGCTTCATCCGCATACATACAGTACACTAATGCAAAGCAATATATATTCTAATCTTAACTGCTTGATTGCTTGTATCATTGCAAAATGTAAACTATATTATCGCTCAGCTCTACTCTGCTAATTGCAACTATACAGTATGATGATATTAAGATATTATAAACATTGAAATTATGATTTAATGATTTTATGATTTTATGATCAAGCTGCTTGGACACAATATTGTGAAAAGCTCTATACAAATAAATTTGACCTGACTTCACTTAACAGAGTTCAGAAAAGGCAAAGCAAATTACTAACTGGCAATTATGTGGTTACATAGCACATTTGAAAGCATATCCCAGGGTCCTATGTTCCCCAGATTTATATGGTACATACTGAACACATGAAAAAGGGTCTTATGATCCCAGGGTTCTGTTTTTCCCAGTTCAATGGTCAGTTAACACACATTAAGTAAACTTTTTTAAAAGGCAGAGACTCATTTTCCCAGGGTCCTATCAACTTTATAAACTTCTAACCCTAACCTAATGAAGCTATGACCTTTTGTGATTTGTTCTTCTAACCATTATGTTTAGTTGCCTCAAGTCAAGGCCTATTATATTGAGCCATACGGCAGTGCCGGGGAACAGAAAACCCCTTTGACAAGTTCCCATGATAACCATATTAAGCAAAAACTGAGTTTGGAAATTGTAACAAATTGTAATAAACCTGTAAAATTTACAGTAAAAAAAAAGAAAAGAAAAAAGGCAGCTGTGGTTGCAAGCACTTTTAAAAAAAACATGGTAGCAACATTTCAGATTTTATGGGACTGAATTTACATTTACAGTAAAAAAACTTGTGTCACCAAGACATTCGTTCATCCTGTGACAGGCCTGTATCGGAAACAGAAATGATTAGTTCACCTCCGAGTCTTCAGGTCTGAGTCATTCGTTCTTTTGTCATATGACAGCTGTATTGGATACATAAAATGAATTAATAATTCTCAACCTTCCTTACAAACAATTGTGTAGTTTTTTTTTTTTTTTTTTACTTTCACAGTCAGGTGATGCGTTTCTGGTCTCAAATTTCTTACAATTTATTAATTTTTGTCATGATGGTTCTTTTTCATAACTCGTGATGAATAAACAACTCAGACCCGAAAACTTGGGAGATGAACAAATCATTTCTGTTTCCGGTACAGACTACATAGCTTCAATCTATAGGGATGTGACATGACAAAAAACTACTCAGATCAGGAGGTGAGGTGAACTAACCTAACAGACTGATTAGCAATTAATTAGTAATTTCTATTTCTCATAATTTGGCCCTGGCTGTGTTATAATTTTTTTCTTATTCTAAATGTGATCAACATTTGGGTGTTGATGTGTCGGGTATTTAGCTATTAACATGTAACATTTTAATTATATTCTGCTGAAATTAACAAAATGAGCTAAATGACTTGGAAAAAAGATTTGTTCATTTTGCTGAACTAGACTCAAAGATCCAAGAAAGTGATCTGAAAAATCTGAACTTCCCATCACTAATAGAAGGTGCACAGTGTCATACATACAAATACAAAACAACACCATGGTAACACACATGGCACTAAAATAATGCAATAAACATTATTAAGATGTACGATAAAACCCTAATGTACGGAATAACAAAAATTAACAAGAAACAATTATTTAAACAAAATACCATCAAATGTAAAGTGTCACGCAGAGAATTGTGAGAATGTCAGATTAATTTTTTTTCACTATAGATTATAAGATTACTTAGAAAATCTGTACATTTAACAGTATTTTTATTACGTAAAATGTCCTGTTAGATATATTACAGTTTTTCACTATATAGTAAGGAAACTTGCCGTTAAACAATTAACAGCTTTTTACCATAGCAGTATTTTACAGTGTTTTATCTATTAAATTATAATTATTAAAGTCTATTAAAATTATAATTATTAACACCCTGGAAACAAAGGACCTTTTTGTTTTTATGTGACATACAAATCTGGGGAGCATAAGACACTGAGAACATAGAAATGACCCCTAAGATGTTCACCTATCCATTGTGGATAACATGGGCTTTAGCTTGATGTTGAGGGCACTTGATGTATGGTTTCAAGCAGAAAGAGTGACCTGTGCAATGGCCTGTGATGCACTGGATGTTCATTACTATATGCTATTACCAGTTAGTGGCAACTCACATAATGCGTACTTTTGAGCAATTTCAATTTTAAATAAGAAAAAAAAAAAAAAAAACAGACATATCGTTGGAATAGGATTGTGACCTAGAATCTGATATGAATAAAAACCAATTTGGATCAAATTGTTATATGCCTAATGTTCACAGATGTAAACAAAACAAAACAAAACAATATATTAACTTTATAAAAATTTTCATTTGGGGGCTTTTTTTTCCTTAGGAAATTTTAATATATACAAGTAATTGGAATAATTTGATTAGTAAATCTGTATTTTGTGTAATACATTTCATAATTTTAACTGATTGACAGTTTAGTCAGTGTTTATTTATATATTCAGTTTGTTGATTTTAATGAAAAGACATAGTTCTTACTGAGTTTCTCGATATTGGGGATCACTGTGCTTCCTCTTTTCATGTAAGATGCACGAAATCCATCAACAGACAACATGATGACAGGGGGCCGAACAAACCTAGATAAGTAGAAGTATTAGTACACCAAATACAAACAAAATGAAATTAGGATTTGTTGCTAAAATTTGTCCTTATTTGTAGTGGACAAGTGGTCTTTTATTTGAATGTTCTTTTTATAACAGCCTTCCTTAGGCACTATTCATATGTTTAGGCTCAAAATGTCACACTTAATGTGTATGCATTAACATTAATTGTCATGCAATCCACCCAGCAGTCCTCCTGGATAAGTGTTTTGTCACACAGAAGCCCAATATCCATCTCGTAACCCCACTGTGTTTTGCACTTCACAGCACTAAATAAATAAATAATTCAATTTGTTCTAGTATGTAAATTATAGTTGTGAAGATATGAGTGTTGTTGACCTAGTGTTGAATATAAAAGGCGGGATGAAAAGGAAGTGTGATGTTTGTCACTGAAATCACAACTGTGTCTCTCACCCGGAAGGACACTCGTGGTTTTTAATCTCTTCACACTCTTCCTGTAACCAGGGAACATCACCTAACAGAGAGAGGAAGTCAGTCAGCGAGGCACCAGGTGACATCCATACATATGCAAACACGTCTAATGTCCAGGCAATATGGTGCTCTTGTTTTACAGTTGCACCTGAAACACACCCATCACCACCTTTTTTATAACTGTAGTTGGTTTGACAAATATCAAATCCTTACACTGTAAACCCTAATGCTCAAAATAATTAATTGGTTTGAATAGAGTAAACTTAAATTAAACAAGTTAGTTCAATCAAATTAACTTTTATGAGTATTTAGAACTTTCTTTTTCTTTTGAGTTCACAAAGCTGACACATTTTAAATAATATGTATTGTTTCATTGTTTTGATTTTTATGAACTTGTTTCTTTTCATTTTGACACATACATTTTTACTGAAACTGGGCTGGGATTCACCATCATGGTGACAAATGGAATATGAGCTTTTGAGAACAGATACATGTTTTATATTGCTGTACTCATTCAGCATTTGCTATGCTATGCTTATGCTAATGCTAATGCTGAATTAGCTAGTTAAGGCTAGCCAAGTTTCCACTAGTAAAAATAGCTGAGATTTCCACTAGTTGAGATTACATGATACTTTTAAGTTAAATGTATGAATTAGCTTACTCAAATATTTTAATTTAAAATCAAATAAAAATGTATGAGTACAAAATAAAAAATCTGCCATTTCTGTTAACTTAGTTACTTAATTAAAAAAAAAAATTGATGTAACTGATTACCTCAATTTTTTTGAGTTTTGCCAACTTATTTGAGGTTTACAGTGCACTGGAGCAAATCTTGAAAACACAGTGCCCAAGAGCATAATGGGAATTGACTAAAATAACTAACTAAAATAACTAAAAAAAAAAAAAAAAAAAGCACAGCAATGTATTTGCCAATATGTGAATGGCACTTTTAAATTAAGTGCCAAAAATAAGGAGTGGTGTGTCTCCTCCACCTTAATCCAGGTCTACTAAACTTTCTGCTAATTACATTGAAATTAAATTAATTTTAATGTCATTTTTTTGTGTTTCCAGTTAGCAGAAACTCTCTGAAAGCCTCCCACCTTTGCAGAGAGACCTGTAGTTAGTGCAACAGTCTCCTTTGGCCATGCAGTCCTCTGAGCAGTGACAGGCATGCTGCTCAATACGAGTTTCACCACAGCGTTCTTTACTGCACTCAAAACCTCCCGCTGAAAGCACAAAAAATTAAACATCTCTCGTAAACAAAATCAACAGAATGCAAAACTAAAGGAAACTGTTACAGTATAGGCTGGCACAAGTAATTTGACATAAGCCTGTCCTTAGACAAAGACAAAAAGTACAGTAGGGTCCAAAAGTAAAAATACATCATTTTAAGAATCGCAAACTTGTGAAATTATGAATTTGAGAATTTCTTAAGTTTGTGCAAAACCTGATGATCCATGTTATCCAGCATGATTTGTGAGTGTTCCAAAGACATTGTGTGTTTCAATGGATGCAATGAAACGTGACCATCTGTACATGTATGTCAGTGTCACAAATTTGCTTATTTCATTATTGACCTATAATGCAAAATAGTGCAAAATTTTAAATTGTTCAAATTCAGTTTACATCATAAAGACTCAGACTTTGGACCCCAATGTGTATCTCCTAACTGAAAAGAGAAAATTTGCAGATAGGACTTACCGGTTTTCAGGCAGTGCTCATCAAAGTCTGAGCAACACGTATCATATGTTTTACACAGGTTGTCACAGCGACAGTTTGGCGGTTCTGCTTCCACTAATTCAAAGCACCTGTTTTTGCAGGAACCTGATAGGCTGTTAAAAGGATGGTCAGAGAGAACTTGGGAGGATAAAGATCAAAAGAGAAAAAAGAAGAGACATAGAACATAAAGATTAAAGAGACATTTTAGATCTAAAAGCATACACGACCAAAATCAAAAGTTTGTTATGCATATGCAAAGACTGCTCTGCTTTGAAGCTGAAAACATGTGCAGTTCAATCATTCCCACCTGTAAAATTTCAAAAATGGGTCAAGGAGCTGAAATGTTCTCTGCACATCTCAGTATTGACTTAGGGTAGAGCAAAGCAAATATTTCCTTAATTTTCGATCACCATGCTGAGAGAGCAACATAAAGTGGCTGTTTCATTAAATGTTCCTGGCTCATTACTACTAGCCTATGTGAACTGACTGACATGAAGGCTTGATTTAAAAAAAAAAAAAAAAATGGCATTAATACATTTCGACGGGAAAATTTAAACAAACAAATGACGCTACGAAATTGCAGAACAACAATAAATCATTGAATACTGGATAATGCAAGGTCAAATGATTTCCTTTCGTTCAAACTCAACTAAATTATATAAGCGAGGCTACAGAAACAGTCTTGACATGTTTAGAATGGCATCAGCTGAATTGGCCTTAGCTACATAAACAGACCAAATACACAGTGCTGCTGTCCAAAAAACACAGCAAAACCAACCTGAGTAAAACTTCTTTAATTTCACACGGGCTGGACACATGAAGCTATTACATACATGCTTTTAACAAGTCAACCTAAAAGTAATGTCAGTATGGCAGCACCCTTGAGGGGGTGACCCACTTTAATAGAAACAGATTTTCCTACATTAGAACACTGACATTTTTGGTCCTTATCTCATGTGACTGAACATGAAATTTTGTTTATTACTTCGTATGTATACGGTATACAGTACGATAAATAAATAAATAATACTGAGTACATATTGAGTATACAATCACAAACTGAATCTATATGGGCCATTCCTGGTTTTCAGTGCCTTTTGGACATCATAAAGTTTAGAAAATTTAAATAATTCTATCTATATATTATATATGAATTGTACTTACTTTCTCACAAACGCATCATTTTACATTTTTCATTTTTAGATACAAACACCTTAAAGATATTTTTGTTAACCTTTTAAAGTGCTACATTATTGACACTCCAAAAAAATGTAATTGTCATTGAATTGTTAGTTTTTTTTCTTCTGATTTTATGAAATTATTGTAAAACAACAACAACAAAACAAACAAACAAACAAACAACAACAACAACAACAAAACTGCTTAACAAGGTGGAAAAAGTAATAACGGGGTGGACAGGTGGTATAAAGAATAGATTGATGGATGATTTCCTATCTCTCACATACAACCAGTTACAATCTTACTTTAGTTTGAGCTGGATTTTTATAGGAAATAATATGTAACACATTATAAAAAAAAAAAAAAAAAAAAAAAAAAAAACATACACTACTTTTTTTTTAACATAAATTACTTTTACAATCACTATATACACTGCCCACAATGTTTACAGAGTGAAAATTCGGACCTAAATCAGCCACTGCACCGTCTTAAAGCAAATAAGCAAAAATAAGCTAACATAAAAGGTTTATCAAATAAAGAACTTCATGTTTTTTTTTTCAAAAATGTATTTTTCAAAATGTTTTTTCTAATAACTTTTTAGACACCCTTTAACAAAGTGGACATATTGAGGTTGATCACATCAAATTTGAGAGATAAAATTAGTAAAAATAGACAATCTCACTCACTTTCACAACTTGTTTTCACTCCAAAGAAGTGATGACTGCTCTATGATATATAATTTTATTTTTCCAACTTTCATTAGAAGGCAAAGTAGTCCAAAACAACAGTGGACAATAAATCAAGGGACAAGCTAAAAACACTTTAATATAATTGTTAAATTAAATTTAATAATTGAAAAAACTCTATACATTAGAGAGAATCATTAATAAAAAAAATTTAAAATGGGGTATAGACAAGTGAGTGGACATAGGGAAAATGGTCATGTATGGTGAATCAAAATGATGTAATATGTCTCAAATGGTCATAATCTACTTTTAATCAAGTTTTCATCGACTTTCAGAGATCATTTGGTGTTATTTATGGCAAAGATTGCATTAAAATTGTATAGGCAATTGTTCAATATAAGCAGTAGGCTAATATCATGATACTTATATATATATAATGTATGAAATAAATTCTGTAGAAGTATAAACCTACATCCAGAGAAAGACTCATCTGATGATCCTGCTTTGTCGGACCGCCTGACCACATAAGCCTCACACACAGTGCACCGCGAGAGAAGATACATAACGGAGAATACCTGCGTACAAATACACCGTGAGAGAAGACATAACGAAGATTACATGTGTACAGATATAGCAGTAAAGCAGACTCATTCTAACTATGACTGTAAAAGGTAGTAGAGGTTGCTGAAATTTGTCCGTTAGTTAATTTCACTTTTCTATCAACATAGTCCAATAGGACGGTAGAAATAACATAATGTAATAGCATAGACTTTTTGCTTTGTCTGCGACCAAGAGAAATTAAGAGGGTTTTAAACAGCAAATCAAAGCAGCGGAATGTATTTATATTTTCACCTGCCAAAAAAGCTACCTTTCAAAAGTTTCCATGCAAAGAAAAGAAAAAAGAACCTTGTATATAATAAAATAACGTTAATGCTTTAGGGTCAATGCGTATTATTTAATCATATCTATAAAATGTAACAGAGAAGTCCGCTAAATGTATAACTCTCATTATAAAGAGAACACAAAAACCTACCGTACCCATTTCAGTTGCAGCATGGTAGATGTGTGTCTGGTCCCTGACTCACTGCAACACTGAGTGAGTACTCAAACTACGGCACTAGATTCACGTTTACTTTACCCTCGACCAATACACACCAGGAAACATGAACTAACGTCACATCTGGCAAACCTGTGACGAATTACACTGAAAGACCCCATTCCCCATTTTAACAGCCCCCAAACACTTAGCATTAAAATATCAAGCAGACTTTTTAATTACACTTGAATTTAATGACAAATAATTATAAACTAAATGACAACTTTCAAAATGTCCATCGCAAATTCGGAAACACTTTAGAATAATGGTCCGTAATTAATAAGTAACTATGCAGGAAGTAACGCAGGACTAATGAGTAGTACTAACACTTCAGTTACTACTATTAACTAATATTAACTAATATAGAAACAAGCTTAACTAATCAGTAAGTAATATCAAATTAAGAAGATAGTTCCTTATTAGCTAATCAATAATTACCTAGTGAAATTATCATCATTAATAACTATTAACTAACGGACAAATTGTAAAGAACATTAGCGTGTGTCTGAGACCTAATCAGTAATCATTTTTACTCTGAATAGTCATAAAAGGCATCACTAATTACTCAAGTGTTACCTAGTCACTATGCAGGAACTAGTAGTGATCAGGACCATGTGAAAAACATTTTTCACTTTAAAATAATGGTCCAGAGTAATTAGTGTTGCATTTTATGACCACGTTGAGAGTAAAAAAGTACAATCTTCAAGAACTACTAGTGATCTTGACCATTATTTTAAAGTGAAAAAGATGTTTTTCACTAAAATAATGGTCCTGATCACTGCATAGTGACTAGGTAACACTTGAGTAATTAATGATGCATTTTATGACGACGTTGAGAATAAAAAAAGACAATTGCAATAAATGCAATAAAGGTTAAGAAGAATATTACCTTATTGGTTCTCAATCTGTACCAGTAGGCTACTAGTTGTCTGTTTGGTTTTGTATTCAACATGTTATTTTTGGGCCCAAAATTGTTTTGTAGTTACAGTAGGTCAGAAATTATTGGAAACATCTGAAGGAAAAGTAATAGTTTTAGAAAAATAACATCATAATGGCCTATAGGCCCCCAAATAATCATGAAAGTAAATCATAACAGAACATGGGACTTCTTTCTGTAATTATCCGTCATACGGATTTACATGTTTTGACAAACATTGTGAAACTCCACAATAAATCAAAAAATAGAAACTGATTGTGAACTACATACATTTTGCATACTGAGACAATGATCATGCAGGGACATTTTATCTAGCTAGGAAATTCAGCTTTGCTAAATTTTGTATTTTGTTCTTAATATCAGGGTACTCCTAGCATGCTTCCCAAACACAAATTTCAACAAGATTGCAACATTCACTAGGAAGACCAGTTCCTCACCATATGCATAGATAGGCAAGCCATGTTCTTCTGTGAAATAATTAAGACAATGACATTAACCTTTTTTTCAAAACCGTTTTTTTTTTTTTTTTTTTTTTGGACAACAAAAACAAAGACAAGCTTATTTTACAAAATCTCTTTATGGATTTATACAATATAAAAAAACAAACAAAACAGTGAATAAAAAAAACTTAGTTATTGCAGTACTGAATGATAAAAATCCTACAATGGTGAAATAAAAACAGGCTGGGGTGTAGATGTGAAACTGGTAAAACTTACTTATGGCTTAAGTTATTATACTTTCAAAGGAACAGTGAAGTCCAGTGAAAAATACTGCTTGCATTTACAGTATTCAGCTAACCCTTGAATAGATTTCCCATTTAAAAGATTGCTCATAGTAAGTTAACCATAGAGCCCACAGAGTGAAAGATTCCCTCATAAAAGTACTTTCAGAATGTTTACATTTATCTTGAGATACAGCGGCCAGACTTAACCCCAGTAGTCCTGGGTGGCGAGTCAGTGAATCTTTGTGTGTTCTGTTAAGAGGCCATAAACCAGTCAGTGTTATGTGTGGTCAGATGACACTGTGGAACAAATTTTTCCTTTTTTTTTTTCATGTACTGCATGCTAGGTTGTTACAGAGACTGGAAACAAGTATTAATAAGAAATTATAGTAGTAAACAAGTAGTAATAAATGATTTAAAGGATTACTTAAATCAGCATGAACATTGTCATTGATTTAAATGAAAGAATTTTCATTTTTGAATGAACTACTGACCTATTGAATGTTGGGTGATATGACAATCCAGTCTTTAGAGCAAATGCTCAAAACGTGTATTTTAATGTTGGTCAGGAGTACTGCTGCCTGACATTACTGTCAGTCAGATAGAGATGGAGAACGAATGGAGCGGCCACTGGCAGGGCTGTTACTAAAAGCGTGAGAATCTCTGTCTTTATCTTTGTCCTTATTCTCATGCTTGTGTTTGTGTTTATGTTTGTGTTTGTGCTTCTTCTTCTTCTTCTTGTGCTCATGATGATGATGATGGTGGTGGTGGTGATCTCCATGTTTGAAGGATGTGCTGTCTTTGCTCAATGTGGGCATGGGAGTTCCTGGCATGGACAAAATGGCTTGCTCTACTGAAGATGGTTCTTTCCCTATGGAATAGTGAGAGAAAAGTTAAAGCAACATAAAACACATTAAAGCCGCTTAATTACCAGATTGAGTTTTCCAGTCTGTAACCGTTAAAAAAAAAGAAAAAAAAAAGGGTAATTTACCAGTAAAGACTGTGTGAAATGGGCTAATATCTATCGACTTATAGTTCAGACTTATTCAACTTAAAGGGATAGTTCACCAAAAATTAAAATTATCCCATGATTTACTAACCTTGAGGGCCATCCTAGGTTTATATGACAATCTTATTTTCAGACAAACAATCCGAGATATATTTTAAAATATCCTTAGTCCATGTTTATAATGGTCGTGAATGGTAACCCACATTCTGAAGACAGAAAAAATGTATCCATCCATAAAAAAAGTCATCCATACGGCTCCAGGGGGTTAATAAAGGCCTTTTAAAGTGAAGGGATGTGTTTTTGTAAGAAAAATGTCCATATATAAAACTTTATAAATTCAAATATACGAGCTTCTGGCAGACGCCAGATTGCGCACGTCAATTTTGGCGGAAGAGCAACCTTTGACCCGAACGCAATGACACAATGACGAACGTGGAGGCGAAGAGTAGAGAGCAAAACAAAACACTGGTCACAAATTTTAAGTCTTAAACAAGAAATTTTAAAGAGAAATGTCAGAGGATTTTGATATAAGAGAAGAAGAGCTTGAGTTTGTTGCCCAGCCATATTTGTTTGAATCGTGAGAGGCGTCTAAGCTTACGATACTCCTACATCCTGCATCATACAACGCGTCACGGGTTACTCATTTGGCGCAAGTCAACTTGTGCATTATGCATGTTGTCGTCTACCGGAAGCTCGTTATTTGAATTTATAAAGTTTTATATATGGATATTTTTTCTTGCAAAGACACATCCCTTCGCTTCAAAAGCCCTTTATTAACCCCCTGGAGCCATATGGTCTTCAGAATGTGGGTTACCATTCACAACCATTATAAACCTTGCAGGAGTAAGGATATTTTTAAATATATCTTGGATTGTGTTCATCTGAAAGAAGATTGTCATAGAAACCTAGGATGGCTTGAGGGTGAGTAAATCATGGGATAATTTTCATTTTTGGGTGAACTATCCCTTTAATAGATGTTTCACACAATTAGTCTTGTCATGCCTGGAGTTGAAGGTCTCTCCAACATGTTCAGATGGTGGTAGATGAATGCCTGGCTGTCATGAACTGTGTCCATATCAATATCTTCCTCCTCCTGGGTGGGAAACTGACAGAAGTTGAAAAACATTACAGTACACTACTACATTACAGTGCAAAATGAAGCTATATATTTCTATTTTTTATGGTAACATGGATCTAATTGTAACATAAGCATATTCATTTTGGATTACTCACTCTGCTCTTCACAGATGCTTTAGCACTGGGCTCCTCTTGCATAACTTGCCCAGGTTCAGGGGATGAACCTAATGGAGTCTCTGCCTTCCTCTTTAAACCCTGTGGGGCCATGGCCACGCCACTCAATGGTGGTTCCATGATAACATGCTCCTCCTCCAGCTGAGGATGATTAAAAGAGGAAAAAATAATAAATATTATGTTTAAAGGTGATAAAGAGGATCTTTTCGTCGACTGAGAAACCAAAGACTGTTACTGAGTTTTTGAAATGAGCGCATGCGTAAGAACAACCCCCCCTCCTTTCGAGGGGACGCCTCCAAAAACTCGTGCCACGAGTATTGGAACACGAGTGTTTACCACCGGAATTCGCTGTATCGTGTTAGTGGATTCATTATGTCGGACTCACCGCAGGTAACTCATAATCTGCAGTTGTTACTCCTGTCTCCGGACAAAAACATTGCATGCGGCACCTGTGGAGTGTGGAAAGTTACTGGAGCGTGCAGCCGCGCTTGTCTCTCACAAGGAACATCATGGCAGTGATTGACAAGCCAGAGGGCCAATCCGCGCACGTCTCTCACAAGGAATGTCACGGCAGTGATTGACAAGCCAGAAGGCCAATCGTTTACGCGATTATCGTAAACGGTTGGCTGATGTTTTTAAGGTCCTACCTCATGCACAGATGATGTATATTAATATTATTAATAATATTCTTTTATCAGTTAGTAAAGACAGTTTCAAGTAATATTGCAAAAATGTATAAAACAAAACATCCTCTTTAGCACCTTTAATAAGCAGATAGCACTTCACGGGTTTTTAAGGGTATTAAAGTGCATATTGCAGGTTTAACATTTTTTTGAGATGAATATATAACCTTGTACAAAAATCCCATATAAAAAGGTACTGCAGGGTTTAAAAAATGTTTTGCGAGACATAAGGGCATTAATTTAGTAGATAAAGTGACGGTCTCTGTAAAAAACGCTTTTTTTTTTTTCACCGTCGCGTCATTTTACGTCACTACAGGGAGATGTTCGCAGAGCTCGGTGTTGATTCAGTGCAGAATATATTGGTATTTAGCAACAGCGGCCTTGAATCAGTGTGTTTTCGGTAGTTTTTGTATTTTATTTATCATCGTAATGGTAAATTATTGTGTTTGTGGAGGTTGCACAAACTTCAGCCTGTCAGGACATTGAGTACAGAGGTTTACTAACAAGAAAAACTACGCTGCTATCTTCTGTGCCGGGGTTTGTTTTGTGCAGGTGAAGAGACGGGACTTCACTTCTGCATGTGCTTCGAAAAACACGATCATTTTAGACTGGAGGATTATCATCCTGGCGATATGATGGGAGTTCAACATTGTAATACTTCTGTAAATGATTATATTAAATTACCGCAGTAAAGATAGTTTGCGGTTTGATATTTAGATTTATTTTGGCTATAAATAAGCAGTGCGCTGTCATAGACATGCAAATAATACTGAATATCGTTCTCCATGATTTGTGAATTAAGGTGACGCTGTCCTTTGGGCCGCAATCAGGTTCTCTTTTCGTAGCGACTCTTAATTTTATAATGGCTATAGTTCCAAATGTTGGACATTTAGAGAAATGAAACCGCTGTCATCTTCACCAGCTTGATCTGTGAATTTTTTCACAGCAAAGCTCTTGTCCGTAAACCCCTTGGTAATTCCGCCAGTAAGGAATGTGAAAGAAAGGCGTTCTTCATGTTTAACATCTATTACCAATAAACACGCAGACTGCTGGAATAAAATAACATTGTTTTAGGTCGAGCTCGATTTGTGAAAACTTTCACAATACCATTTTATCTTGTGGCCGTGTTTCTCTTATATATATATATATATACACATATGTGTATTTTTCACAGATCAAAATAGTGATATTAGTGACCCTGGGATGGGTCAGCTGACCCATACTGAACTGTGAAAGTTTTCACAGATCAGAATAGTGATGTACGTGATCCAGGAGAGGGTCAGCTGACCAAAACGCAACTGTGAAAGTTTTCACAGGTCAGAAAAGTGATGTACGTGATCCAGGAGAGGGTCAGCTGACCAAAACACAACACAACTGTGAAAGTTTTCGCAGATCAGAATAGTGATGTTAGTGACCCAGGGAAGGGTCAGCTGACCCGTACTGAACTGTGAAAGTTTTCACAGATCAGAAAAATGATGTACATGACCCAGAAATGTATAAATATATATAAATATATATACCATATTATACAAAAAACTGGGGGCAGAGCAAAGAGAAACAAGGCCACGAGATCAAATGCTATTGTGAAAGTTTTCACAAATCGAGCTCGACCTAAAACAATGTTATTTTATTCCAGCAGTCTGCGTGTTTATTGGTAATAGATGTTAAACATGAAGAACGCCTTTCTTTCACATTCCTTACTGGCGGACTTACCAAGGGGTTTACGGACAAGAGGTTTGCTGTCAAGAGGTTTCACAGATCAAGCTGGTGAAGATGACAGCGGTTTCATTCCACTAAATGTCCAACATTTGGAGCTATAGCCATTATAAAATTAAGAGTCGCTACGAAAAGAAAACCTGATTGCGGCCCAAAGGACAGTGTCACCTTAATTCACAAATCATGGAGAACGATATTCTGTATTATTTGCATGTCTATGACAGCGCACTGCTTATTTATAGCCAAAAGAAATCTGAATATAAAAACGCAAACTATCTTACTGCGGTTATTAAATTAATAAACTTACACACGCTATGCTTCTTCACCGTTTTTACTTGAATCAATTTCAACAGTGATAAATACAAATTATGTACACATGCATACAGTCTCACACTTACACAAAACAGTTTTGAATTATGTGCTGGTAATGTAAATACTCCAATTTCATGCATGCCATGTATGTAAACTTATATATACATTCAAGTTCACACAACTACATAATCACGGCGTCATATACATCCTCACACTATCAGTGAATGGGCACGGAATAAACTCATAACACAGAATTAATAAATAAAGGATAACATTACATGAAACACATACAGTAACACACTATATGTTTGGCCGTCGGCGGGAGACATGATCACGGATCTGTCAGAGATGCAGCTCGATGAAGACTTACGGTGCACATTTTAAGTTTTGTGTTTGATTATTACATTTGCTAACTACCAAATCAGTCGTGATGAGAAACGGCTATATCACGTAACGTAAGTGTGGACGGATATTAACGCGTGTGACATACGCATGATCAAAGTTTATTAGTTTCTGTTATTAGTAATCAGTTACTCCTAGATGACCAATAGCTTTGCTATTGCCTGATTCATGATGATAATCTGTACAATATTGTGATCTGAGCACATGTCGTTACCTAACGTAATCTATAAGCTAACACCGGTCTCTGTCCTGTTCTCCACTGCTTCTCCTCACACAACAGCTCAATTAGTCTCTTTTGACTGTTATTCTGTCTAATTCTGGCCTGTCCCTGCTCTCTTGACCACATAGCAGGCTAACTGTATGGCTGTGATTAGTTATACGAGTATAAATAAGCATTTACAATTTCCTCAGCGTCCAAACTGTCATTGCGATCCATTGTTTTCCTATAGTTTATATTGATCGCGCTCCCTTCACTGACGTCACGTCCGATTGGCCATTTTTCAGATGTGGAAGTAAAATTTTCTCACAAAAAACGACTCCAGAAGCCTATGTAGCGTATTTATGTGTGCTTTTTCAAGAAAATCTATTTCATACATTATTTTTCTATACATTGAATCACTAAAGCTCTAAACTGCAATATGCCCTTTAACATTCCTCAAGCAATCTGGTTTGGGTATCTTTTAAACTACCTAAGACTAAGAATAAAACATACCTTTGCATATGCTTTACTATTTATGGCCACCTTTAGGCAGCATAGTGACTATGGCTGTGTCCAAAACCAATCAGCAGCAGGTTCTAAGGAACCTGGTTATTGGAGCTATGAAGTAACTGTCAAATTGGTAACTAGATTGCCTTGTAGTAGTTCTGTGATTGACTAAAACTAAAAAAACTGACTAAAACCACTGTCTTGTCAGTCAGCTAGTACCTCTCATCACATGATAAATGAAATCCTTCTCCTGCTGCTGATTTGTGCTGTGACTCCTATTCAGGTCATGCCGCATTAAGAAGAAGCTTTCAGTTTTTAATTGTAGTGTCTGTTCTCTATCTAAACAAAAGTAGGGAAGTAAAGTGTGGCCTAACATGTTTTTTGTCCATGACACAACAAAAATTTAGAAGTCAAAATCAAATAAGCTGACGAAGTGACTATCGTAAGAGACACAAATATTGCATAGTCTGAACACAGCATGACGCACTTATGTAAAGAGAGTGTGCTCTTAACTCATGACCAACATTGTTGTCGAGTAAGACCATCCAATTTTGTTCTGTCCCTGGATGTAGACAAACTGCACCTAACTAGCATACCCATCAAAAAAAAAAAAAATTAAATAAATAAAAAAGGAGATCAAACTATTAGAAATGCATGGCTGAAGTAAATTTTTAATAAGGTGCCTGAATGATTGAATGAGTTTAGGTTTGTTCATCTTAATTATTCTCAACTTGCTGCCAGTTTTTCTAAACATCTTGTATTGAGCATAAAAACACAGGGGCCACACACTATGGGGGAGGATTTGGATGTGGTGCGATGAAGTTCACCAATCACAGCATAAGGAAATTAAATTTTAACAGAGAAATTAAAAAATTTAATTGAGATGCTTACAGTGCTGGTGAAGGTCATGTTCGAGGTCACCTCGGGGCCACCAGGGCCCTGCTCAGATTTGATGGTGGGGTTGAGAACAGCTTTTTTCTCCTTCAGGTTCAGCACAAGACCCAACTCTGGCAACGGCAGACAGGAGGGTCGGGTCAGCCCAAACAGAGTGTAGTACAGATTTACGGCATCACATCGCAAACGCCAGTCATGAGAGGTACCTGCGACACATACAAAGACATGGAAATTTGCAAACAAAAACTGTCAGATTTAGTGAAAACTAACTCACACCTATCGTAATAATGCAAGCATGATGTGTACATTACATTTTCAATAATTCAGTAGTCTGGAATAAATTATTCTGTATATTTGTATTTATGTTGTGACATGTTTCAGGTTTTTGTTCTTAAAATGTTCTTGTGTGTAGATCTACTTCTTTATACCCCTGATTAAGTACCTAAGTAACTACTTAAGTATCTTGCTTCCAAGATTAGAAAAAAATATGGCATAGAACTGTAATGTGATCAACAAACCTGGAACTACTACATAACGTGCAGTCATAGAAAATTAATTACCCCTTAAAATATCTGTCAACCAATCAAAATCATGAATTCAGCAATGCCATGGAATAACAAATTTACATATTTCACAAAGTGTGAGGAAATTCAGTCCCTCTGTTGCAATGCACCACTTTAGAGAAGCATGATCTACAGAGATAAATGTTTGTGGTGATTATTCCCGATATGCAGAGTTCACAATTGGATTTAAAGCAAATTATGCACAGAAATTATGTCTAGAGAACAGTCAGTTCATTTTTTTCTCTTCTAGCACAATTTTCATGTGCTGTTTTTGAAATTAAAGACAGACAAACAAACAAACAAACAACAAGAGAAAGATCAAGCCACGCATTTTGGATAAAATTACAGGATTTATGCAACTGCAAAATTCACTGGAAAAACCAGGGTATGAACTGAGAAAGAAGATCATGGGGTTAAATATTAAAGTTCTACAAACTCTTCAAACAAAATTTATGAGAAGTGACTTTCATCACAGCTGGCAATGGCTCAGCACTTGTACTGCCAAGAGTGGCTACAAACCCTGAATGAACAGAAGTGTGTTTTAACACAATGAGAGCAGAACAAGGCCTCCTGTCAGAAAACAAACAAAGAAACTGCTCACTACAGCAGCAGCAGCTCTTTAAAAGCCTTTGGTTTATGAACCACTGCCAATGGTTGTAAAAAAACAGATTTATGTCAGTTCCTAAGAAGAGCCCCCAATAATCAAAAGCAGATTATAAAGCACTGTGGGTTCAATAGTATTAAATAGCTCTTTTCAAAACGTTTGTGTTTCAGGGCAGGCCAATACTGCCTTACCAGTAGAGAACCAGTTAGAAATACATGCTTGGTTTTTATGATATTTTAAGGTAGGGTAGTATTAAATGAATGGCAAGACTCAGCATTTTGTTTGCATACCCCCTTCTGTCACTTCACGTACCCCCAGTTTGGGAACCGCTGTATTAGGGAATTTCATGTCCTTTTTTTTTTTTTTTTTTTTTTTTTTTAAAAGGTGTTTGTTTGCCTAGAAGTGTTAATTTTCCTTTATCTTTAAACTTTTAGTTTTACAAATCATCACATTAAAAATAACAAAGTTGGATAATATTTTGCGTTTTGAAGTGCTGGAAAAAGTGTAAAGCACTATGAAAAGCCCTTGAAATTCACTCTCAAAAGTATGCATGAACCCTGAAATTAATAATGTAATTATATTCAACTATTTCTGCCACAATACCATGGTTTCAGTAAGCATTACTACGATAAATCCATGGTGATTTGTGAACTTTGTGAACCTTAACTTTTAGTTCATGGCACAGTGTTTCTCCTGGTTTTCACAACAGCACTATTTGATCTGCTATCTGTGGTTTATAGCATAGAATTCTGCACTGAATTTGAATGCTTCCCACTAGATCTCACAGCAATGTTATTAATTATGCAGTGAATTCAAACGCTTTCTCACTGGATCTCCCAGCGGTGTGTAGTAAGCAGTGTCACATGATCGAGATCAGCAACTTGTTGCGAGATTGCGCCGCGCTGTATATTATTGCTCCATGCTGATAATTGGTCCGCACTGCATAGCTCAAACAAGCAGCTCCATTTTGTTTTACTTTCTTTTCGTTTGTGGTTTGATGTTTCTCATTTGAAATAGAAATGGCAGCTCTTATCATTTGTGCATGTGGTGGTCGCACCAGTGTGACCTCTAACAAAACTTAGTCACACTGGCTGAAGAAAAAAGCCATTTGGCCGCAGTCTGGAGCCCTGTTAAGTATATCTTTAGTTGGACCAAAGGCGTAGCTTGATGACGCCAAGTTTGAGTGCAGAATCTTGGGATATGTGGTCTTCATCTCACAGCCGGTGGAAATAATCAGGATAGGACTCGAGAAGAAATCATGTTCACGGATGAGATTATCAATGTTACTGTAGTATGAAGCAGAGCTGGACCAAGTGTTGTGGGAGCTGAATGAGGCCGCTGGAGCGATTGCGCAACACACGCCTCACGAGCAGCAGAACTTTTATTATGCGAGGGTTAATGCAGGTATGACACAACTGACAGGTGACTCCTCGCACGTCCTGGAGCCTTGGTTAAATTGCAATTTTCTCACGATTTACAAATAGTTGGAAACATTTGGGATATTGTAAGTACTCAAGTGAACAAAATATATAACACTGGCTAGTGGTTTTTGGATATTTTACTGCAAAATTCTTGCATATTACACGTTTAACACATTGACTCACATAGCTAGCAGCCTACATTGTGAAATACCATTTGGAGCACTAGTAATCCATTATCTGAAAAAGTGTGCATCTGGATCAGGGTGATCCAATCCTTTTTTGCTTTGAAAAATTGGCTCAAATGTGAGATGGATTACCTGATCCTGGATAATAAAACATGAGATTTCCAAGATAATTCTAGATAATTCTGATCCAGATTAAACTGGGCTCAGATGTGAAATCTTATGCGATGAAAAATTCAAAGTGTGTATTCTACCTGAGTTCATCAGCTTCCATAGTTGGTCCACTAAAGCTTCGTTACACAATGAAGAATCCGCTGCTTTGGTGAAAGGTGGATTCTTGGCAAGCATGCTGAGAATTTCATGCCTAAAGAGGGCAGACAACGATAAAAATCTAAAATAAATATATCAAAATATACAGCGGTTAAACAACAATTAAAATTAATATCTACCATAAATTGCTATATCTGTTCCAATCTCTCCCTTGCCATTTACCCAAGTTCCTCTTTAAAGGTCTTTTAAAGATTTTTCTTTTCTAAATTCATTTGGAACAATAAAATGACTTGTATTAAACTTTCTAAATAAATGAACCAATTTTACCAAATTATGACCAATTTTCTGATCAACTCTTTGTGGTTTAATATAGAATCAGTGGTCTGTACTCTGTTTTACAAAAATTTTACCAATTATAGTAAATTTTAAGAAGCCCAAATGTATTTCGGATAATCTCAAACACTTTCTTTGCTTGGGGAGATGTAAATCATCTTAGATTAGGTCTGTCACTATAACTACTTTTTGTTGGGCGATATAATGTCCCAGAAATAAATGCGATAAATGATATTAGTCACTTTGAGACCACTTTATGCCACTGAATATATAATCATAATATAACAGCATAAAAATTCAAGTAGATCTACTTGACAATAACTTTTAAATTTTTTAAGAATATTTGGATACTTGAAATGAAGTGTCAAAAAAATAAATATCCTAAATTTAAAAAAAATAATAAAAAAATAAATAAGCCTTTGCTAACAAAAAGTGCACATTAAAAAGTAGTAAAAAAAACAAACAAAAAAACAAAAAAAAAACACTTTTACAAATGCACAAAAGGCACGTCTTATCAAGATTTTTCCATCTACAGATTTTCCCCTGACCTTTTCTCAGTAAAGTAGTGGTGCACACTATTGCTGAAAAAAACAAACCCTACTTAGCAGTCAGATGTCCATATGAACAAAACCACATGCCTAAACAGGCCATATCTGCTGCTAAATAATTTTTTCTAGAAGCATGTTTTTTAAAAGTTGAACTTTTAACTTGAGCAGTGCGTTATTACTCTTCCGCGTTATGCACGAGATAATGCAAAAGACGCAAGCACAGCGGTGAAACATCCGTCTAGTGTGCGTTTACATAGGAAAAACAGCGTAATGCTAGCTGCTTAATGCTAGCTGTGAGCATGTATTATTTTGTGCTGTCACATTTATATTTGCACCGGGAACAGTGGATTGTGGCTTTGAAACCAAGTGCATTTGGACTTATTCTTCCAAACTGTCTGTAGTTGTCAGGAAAACACTTGAATGACAGCTTCTTTACACCTGTCGATATCCGCTCTGTGTATGAAGGAGCTGCCTGAGCATTAATTTCCGATGTGGAGAGCGGATAAGATGACAAAGGCAGCATGACTGGCAAAATATTGGTGACATTAATTTTTATGTAAACATAATGGGCAATATATTGTGTCACCAGAAATTATTGAGGTCATGTCTACATATCATGCAATAAGTCGATATATTGATAATCGTGACAGGCCTATCTTAGAATACTATGTTTTTTTAAGCCCAAGACACACCAAGCTGATGGTCAGCAGTCGGGCAATCTTGTTCTGACCATTGATATTTTATGTGCAACAATAGCGCGCTCAGTGCCTTACAACTGATGTTAAATCTTTTTCTTAATACATTGATTTAAATGGTGATGAGTGGGACTCATTTAAAAACAAACTTTATCTTTTCATCTCTGTAAAAGTGTTTCCGTGTTGTTTTGATGCATTTTAAAAAGTTGGCAGTCAAAAGTAAAACTGCTGAATGATAGATATTTTTCCTGTTTTTTTTTTTTTTTTTGACAAACAACAAAAGATAATGTGGATTACAATATGTACACTGTTTTCTACAATTTTAAATTGCAGTGTATAGTGTTTATTATAAGGGGGTAAGAACCTGCAGCTCAGTACTCACTACTCATGAGCACTTTTACTCTTACTCAAGTAGTTTGGTGTTAACATAATATAAACGAACAAACTTGTTTTCTTTACATTATTCGAGGTCTGAAAAGTTGTAATTTTCTGCAAATAAATGCTCTAAATGACAATGTTTTTACTTGAAATGTGGAAGAAGTGTTGTCAGTTATATACAATAAAACAAAAATTATCATTTCATATAAATAGTACATCTAGAGAAACTGCTAATTTTGCAGTGGTGTCTTAATTTTTTCCCCAGAGCTGTATATGGATATGTTTCTATGTAATCTATTCAAAGAATGAAATGTACATAACATTGTTACAATTAAAAATAACTTATTAAACAATGTTTACTTAATATTCAGTAAAAATAATTGAAAATTAGTTGAAATGTATGTAACCACTGACAATGTTCATCTCAAAATGATTGGCGTGGCTGATATCAGTGCATCACTAGTACTAAGATTTAAAGGTCCCGTTCTTCGTGATCCCATGTTTCAAACTTTAGTTAGTGTGTAATGTTGTTGTTAGAGTATAAATAAAATCTGTAAAATTTTAAAGCTCAAAGTTCAATGCCAAGCGAGATATTTTATTTAACAGAAGTCGCCAACATCGAACGGCCAGTTTGGACTACATCCCTCTACTTCCTTCTTTAATGACGTCACTAAAAGTTTTTTGACTAACCTCCGCCCACAGGAATACACAAAAAAGGGGGCGTGGTCTTGTTGCGCTCCCACAGAGAAGAGCAAGAGTTGCGTTTGTAGAGTGTGTTTGTCGCCATGTCGTCGAAACGCTGTTATTTTCATCCCGCAGTCCACTCACCTTTGTTTGGCCTTCCCAGGGACGCTGTACTTAGAGATCAATGGTTACAATTTATGTTTAACTCAGTTCCCGAAAATTATAATTGTGGTATCCTTACTGCAATAGTTAATGTTGGACTGCAGTGCACATAATGGGCACAAGAGGGGACTATGTTTATGTATATGGCTGTTTTCCGTATAAGGTACTCTTCTGAGTGAGTGCTAACGTTGTACATTTTCTGTCGCTGCTTGTGGAGATTAAAGAGTTCAGTCTCTCGGGAATTATTGTCTTTTGTGTTCATTCGGCACAACACCACAATAATGGTCCGTGCTCCTTTTGATAGTTTGTTTTCCAATTTGAAATGAAATGCGCAGAAAGGAGAAAACGGTCGTTTCCCGTTTTTTCGTTTGTTAAAAAAAACGGAAAAATGAGATTTTGACTCGAGTTTCGTTTTTTCGGGTCACGGATAGAAAACGGAAACACGACTTCAAAACTCGTTTTCAACATGTGGACGGTCATTACACGGCCCTTTCAGCCGTTTTTATTTTATTCTATTTTGAATAAATAGGAACAATAGCTCATCTCTCTTTATTTATAGCCTAACATTGCTGAATATAGGCTAATGTTAATAACCCTTTGGTTAAAAGATTGAGGGAATAGCCTATGTAAAGATCAAACATTAAAGATCAAAATTACAGCTACATAGCTATTTTAGTTATGCAAAAATAATATAGGCCTATAAATGTTAAGCCAAAACAAATTAATTTAAAGCTGAACTGAAACAGAAACCGGCGTTATACCTCTCTAATTTGACACATATCCAAATGTTTCAATATTCACGATTTGGAGGCTAAACTATATTTATTATTTAAACACTTTTATTGTAGCCTACACGGACTACTTAAAATGAGCAGTATAACTTTTTATACATTTGGTTGAATGCATGTTATTTTGACAGTTAACAGGCTGTGATGTCAAGTTACTAAAACTGATGTTGTGTGTGCGTGAGGCGCCGACGCGTTTACTTGAATTTTCTTATAAAAGCGGAAACAACTTAAAATACATTTATGGTCAAATAAATGTAACACCATTCGAATCTGTGAAGGGTTAAATAGGCCTATTATTTTTGTACACTCACAATAAAAAAAACATTGCTCGTAAAATAAACAAAGAAATTTTCTGCTGTCTTGGTTTCCTTTCTGTTAACTTCTCAAAAATGAACCGACACTCATATTATCGCATTGTTTCCCCTTTCATTTTGGTAATATGTTAATTACTTAAGTGAAATAAATTTCGTGCATATACATAGGCTATTTATTCCTTTTATATAATTGAATCCTTTGTTCTTCGTTCACAGAATCGCTGCAGGTGCGTGATGATGATGAATCCTCATGTTCTGTTGTTTTTTCTGCTATTTGTTCATGTAGGCTAAAACTAAACCCCTGGGATTATTTTAATGATTCACAGACATTTATCAAATTTCGTTTAATTTCTAATTTAATATAATCTTGTCGGTTAATGAAACGATTATCGCATCAGTTAAAAGTCAGGGGGAAAAAACAGAAATTATATTGACAAGGCAACAATAATTTTCGTTTAGTTTAAGTTTTTCAAAACATCCACAGAACTGCATACAGTAAATTTTCCCGCTGTTTAAGCCACGAATATTTACAAAATAAAATAATTACAAAGATGATAAAAGATAATAAAATAATTACAAAGATAATAAAAGTTCTGTTTAATATACGAGAGTTTTTGTTTTGCTGTTGTCCACTAAAGCAATTGACGCAGAATCGGCAATAGCCGTTAAATCGAAATTGAAAGTTAAATGTTCAGGGCCATTTATAACTAATTCATTCAAAAGCGAAGGAAAGACAGAAAAAGTGAGGATAGCAAGTAAACTGTGACATATAATAATGTTCACTGTGTTCATAAAAGTGTTTAATTTAAGAGATAAAATCTGTATGGCCATTTATAAGCTAAGGAAAACTAAAAAGCCCCGTGATGGTGATACCGTTATTAGGTGTTGCCACCTAGTGGATAGCCTATTTTCTAATATGACTGCATAGTCTACTGCAAGGAATGCATCTGCTAAATGATTGAATTTAAATGTATAAAATGTAAACAAAACATTAAAATAAGAAAAAAAAAATGAGTGCAGTAGCCACTGATCTATAAAAGAGAATACCCTACTGATCAGTGGTAGTAGCCCAAAGGATGTCATGCGCTTGGTAACAGATGTAGAGGCATTTAAATTTTACATTTAAAAAAAAAAAAAAAAACACAATGACAGCTTAAAAACAGACTTAAAAGTTTTAAAAACCTACAGTAAATTTAATTAACAAACGAAAAAACGGGTTTTCTTGTTTCTGCGCATTTCATTTCAAATTGGAAAACAAACTATCAAAACGTACATGGACCAATAATCCACATGTAAAACTATGTTCAGCACACGTTATGGTAAGAGGCGTGACCTTTCCGGGCAAGGTGCACTCTCTATGGCTCTGGGTGTGCTAAACTGCTGTCGAATCACAACACAGGAACCGCTGGCACAATCAGAACTCATTACGTATTTCTGAAGGAGGGACTTCATAGAACAAGGAAGTCATCAGCCCGTTTTTATGACAGTGGAAACACAGTATACAGATAAATAAATTATGTGAAAAATACTGTGTTTTTTTACACGCGAAACATGAACACATGTTATATTGCACACTATAAACACAATCAAAGCTTCAAAAAACCACGAAAAACGGGACCTTTAACCCTCTGGCCTTCTTCGGTCATTTCTGACCGAAAGATTTTATATTTTGAATTGTTAAAAATCGTATCTTTGTCGGAATGAGATGACACTTGGTGACTTTTGTAGCATTACCAATATGAACACACACAAAAAATCAAGGACATGATTCGGACATGTTAAGGCATCGTAAAAAAAATAGTCACACTTACCTTCTTTTCGGTCAAAAATGACCGACATAGGAAATGAATGGGAAATACGAAAAAATACAACAACTCAGAGAATCTTTTGTTGGTACAAACTACAAATCAGACACTGTGCAGAAACAAAGTGTGCAGCACTGAAGGGGGGACACTCTGAAATGCCAAGAGTGCAAAATAGACACAAACACCCCCCCACCCCCCTCCCCCCACACACATATATATGAACCAGCACGACTATAAGACAGAGCAAGTTTATGCAAATGTGTGAAATAAAAGCAAAAATTCAGCCACAAAGCAGTAAAAAATGAACTGCAAGAAAGGGGTTACACTCTAAAACACCAAGAGTACAAAATAGAAACACCCACTCACTTACACACATTCACAGACAAACACACACACAACACACCATTATACACATACAAATGAACCAGTGTGGCTGTAATAGTATGGTAAAATTGAGCCAAAACTCAAATAAGAGGATGAAATCAGATCAAACACAGATTTTTTTAAGCTGTTATAAAACACACCTGTTCATTTTTGTTATTTTTTATTGAATTTTGATGTTACGTGTAACAAAATGGCGCCCTGTATGTTCAGGTTTGACTGTAGTAAAATTAATGCAAAAACCGATGCTTCAAATCAACATTAAAAAAAAAAAAAAAATCTAAACCGTGACAAAAAGTAGTCTTTGAGAATGTCTAAGTTTAAATCCATATCCAAAACTTAATAAAAATAAGTGTTTGTGTCCAAAAACCACTAGAGAATTTTATATAGAGCTCTATGGGAATCTAGTGGTTACGACATGGCATTGCATAAGTTTTTCTTTTTTTACTCTCACCAAATGGCACTAATCTACCTTCAAAAAAATTTATTTTAAATGCCTTGTCTCTATTTTAACATGGAATACTGCTTTAATTGAAAAATAATTTAAAAATATGTAAAAAAAAAAAATTCTATTATTTTCAATGGGGAAAAATAGTTAATAAAAATTGTATAAATATTGCATAGTATCATAAAATACCCTCAAAATTTTATATAATAATCAAAAAATATTATAGAACAAGAATATATTACATTGGTTTTCCTGAGGAACAAAAAAGTTACTTTCCAAGGCTTCGGTCACTTTTGACCGTAAAGAAGGTAAGTGTGACACCTAAACGAAGAGGGCCAGAGGGTTAAAAATAGTTTGCATTTATACATGGGTCAATGACATGCATATTTGTGTCCAAGTGCATTATATCCTTTTAAAATAATTCAAGTTCATGACATATTTCTCTTAAGTTAATTCTATAAAACCTATTTAGTTTGAATTCATTTTTAGTACATTTAAACAATACATATTTGTCAGGTGGTGCAACTGTCAGAACAAATGAAAAGATGAGAAAAGAAAACTATTTAAAATGGTATCTTTATAATAAAAAAATAAAAACTAAAGACAATGGCATCATTTTAGGTTTGAAACCTTTCATATGAACAAATTTTATAAAATATCAGTAGTTTTAAAGCTGTTGAGATAATTGAAAAACATTTGTCCAGCAATTTGAATTCCAGGGTGGCACAACTGTAAACATGGCACTTTTATTATTTACCTTGAATTGACAAAATAATGACAGTAAACATGATAATGCATCATCCAGAGGACCCCAACTGATCCTTGTGGTAGAGTAAAAAGGTTTGTAGATCTCTTTCAAATACTCGTAAAAACTGCTAATTTCAAGTATGGGTAGGTTGGCACACTGTGGTACAACTACAGAATATACATACAACTATTTGGTTGTACCACCTGACATAAACAGTTAAAAAAAAAAAAAAAAAAAAAAAAAAAAAAAAAAAGAAGCTATTTAACAACTGAAACTTGTTTAAACACTGTTCATGACTTACATTTTTAAAAACACCTTTTTTAAGCTTTATTTATCAATGACCCATATACAAAGAAATTATGCACAGTGAAACAGTGATTGAAATCATTACTGACCTTATGTAATGAACTGGGTCATTTTGTACCAGATCCAGAAGCCACTGCAGTTCACTGGAACTCCTATCAACTGCCAATATACAGAACATTAAATAGACGTTTTACAAGATGTTAATCTATAAAGCTCTCCTTCACTGACAAGCCACGCAATATCGCGTTCATATGGCAGATGAATTGCCTTCGATAATGAACGCGATATTGCGTGGCTTGTCAGTGAACTACGGCTCTGTCTATTAAATGCCGCTCCATTTGAAAACAGGTGATGGCGATTTAACGCTAATCAGGGAACCGGCTTTACTGACGAAATGCGCGCGACAATCGCATGTGATATATCGGTCAGCCCTAGTTTAAATTCAAAGGATTTATAGACACCTTCACTTTCAAAACATTTTTTATCAGAAAAAAAAAAAAAAAAAAAAAACTGATGAAGATCCAAACAATATTGCAATCATCAAAATACAAAACAATAATGCAATCACCTTGGCCTACAATGCTCAACTAATGGAGTTTATTTCAAAGTTGTATAAACCTAGTCTGTAAAAGCTTTAAAAACAGTCTAGTCTTCCCTATATATTAAGGAAAAGAGAAGGGAAAAAGGAAGCAGTTCTACAATAACAACTGAAGAATGGGAAAACATATGTAAATTACAATGGTCAACTTCCCAATTCTCATACTGGAAGGAATTTTGCTGGATGAATACTATGCGCTTTTCCCTTACTGAAAAAAGGAATGCTCTTTTTTTTTAGGTAACTGTTCTTTTTTTTAGGTAACCAAGATGTTTGAGGCAATGTGGTTCTCTTGATGCTAATCATTACCACATATTTTGGGATTGTCCTAATATCAAAAGTTTTAGGAAAGATATCCACACTGTTTTAGAAAAGGTTCTATGCACTTCAATTGATTTTTGCTTTGAGGTACTATACCTAGGCAATAGGGGTGTGATGGTACACCAAACTGATGGTTCGGTACGTTTTTGAAGTCATGGATCGATGTGGGTGCAGGACAGCAGGGGGTTAAAACAACCCCCCCCCCCCCCCCCTCTTTTTTTATAAACAGTGGTTTACTGAACAGACTGTTTTTAACAGATTAGTTCACTTCTGAATTAAAATTGCCTGATGATATAAAATATAGAAAATATTTAATTTTTCTCCATATAATGTACTTGCACTAGCTCTGCAAAATGCGTCCACGACTTCAAGCATTATGTCGTTTACATTTAGTTAAACATACATTAAATAATCAAGACATAATTAACAGGTTAAGTAAAATATAATATATAGACTAATATAGTCCATATGTTTAGTAAAAGAGTTAATTTCTCTAGCGAACTAACAAGCTGTGGGCTCTGAATGACTTGCATTAGGTAAATGTAATGCTACGTGACATTGTTTACAAGCTGTTTTATTGGCGTCTTTCTGCCGTTAAAACACTGATTGAGCAATTACACTAGATATAAGTTTCAGTAAGTTGTACTGCACCTTTAAACATACCTTCAGATGTTCATTCATGTTTATTTAGTTAACTAGTATTAAAGAGGAAGAAATTATCATGTTCACTCACGCTCTGTACCACTGCTTGAACTGAGGCGCCTATACAGCACTCTTTCACGCCACATTAAAGAGCTTCAAAATGGCATTTACTATTTGAATTTCACATTAAAATGGACAGCATTTGAAAGATGACACATTGTTTATTATTGAAAGTAACAAAAAACAGAGCTTATCGTGATTATTGGTGGTTAATGTTAATTAGGCTACAACCCTGTATTTGTCGTGTACACATGCATACCGAACTGTGAGACACGTACCAAAAATATGTGGGACGAATTCATGTACTGTTACACCCCTAGGTCTCAATGGTCTCCTGGGAAAGTAGACGCAAATACATGTACAGTATATGTCTTGCATCAAGCAAGATAGCTATAACTAGATGTTGGTACAAACCTAACCCTCCACTAATACAGGATTAGACTGAAGTATATTAAAAATATATATAAAAAAAAATATATCTACCATGAAGAAAATTATATTTTGTGTGTAATTTTATAAAGATAAATTTGTGGATAAATCCCTTCCCCTCCTCTGTATATAGTTTTGTTTTTTCTCAGGTTTATTATTATTATTATTATTTATTATTATTATTATTATTATTATTATTTATTCTTAAGATAAATTGAAGAGATACATTGACCTGTTTTCTTAAGTGAGGATTCTGTCACTGGAGAAGTCTATTACCCTTGTGTCTGTTAGATGAATTTTATTTAGAGTGATATTTATTTACTTTGCTTTTTATTGCTTTAATGGAAAGCTTTGAACAGACTCATCCACAGGGATGGTTGGCTTTTCAACACCATTTTCCACATAAAACTTTAACTGGCAATTTGTCACCAACTATATAAAACTAAGAGAAATAAACATGCCTTCCAGGTTTCATGTATAAACTTTAATAGTCCCTTGTATTTGACAAAAGTCTGAGCTAATGCTGTATCTAGGATATTAACTGTTATTTTGATGAAAATGAAGGTGGGTTAAATTTCATTGACAATGCGTCCAACTCTGTGGGAAGAACAGTTCCTCAGAACAGCCTCTACAATGCAGACTTTAAAGATGAAAAAAGACATGAATAATTCCAGACCAACTAAATGGTCCCAGTTTTAATAAGAAAAATAAAAAAAAGAAATAGAAAGGTGGAAAGAGAATGAGTGGTTAAATGAAACAGTGTGTACCTCTTGTATAGTCTATTACAGCCTCCAGTGCTGCAATCCTCACATCCACAAAGTGGCCATACTGAGCGTAGGTCTTGAACAGGCTGGGATCACTGGGGATGTGGCCGTTCTTTTGTAGCATGCGAATGGCCCGCAAGCAACTACAGTACAGAATTATGACAATAAAAAATATACAGATGTATGATGTGGACTCAACCTAATAGCTAAAGACTTCTGGTTAAATGCTTTAGTTTAAAGAAGTGCCTACAAATTATTATTTTTTTATGGATTATTTAATGGACAATTGGCCAGCAAACATTAAAACTTTTTTTTTTTTTTTTTTTTTGGTCACTTTCAAAGACTTGGGGTTTGACTTGTTATAATGACCTGTTAGATTACATGCCATAAATAAAGCATTATACTGCCAAACATAAACATCACAAGTATTGCTTTCCTAAAGATTATTAGGGCTGAAACACTGAAAGTGTGGATTAGGATTTGTATTTGTATTTTTTTTATTTAATTTTGCACACACACACACTATCTGCCATTTGGTCTGTAGTTTTTAGTAAATAGCTTAAAAATCAGATTAAATAAATGACAAAATAGGGAAATTTAAATTTAAATAGAGAATTTACTGTTGTTTGATTTCATTCTAAACAAATGCTTAGGATTACTAAATATGGTTATGTGAATGTGATTTCTAAAAATCCTTATTGATAGTATTTTTCTTGTGAACTCCACTGGCACTGTTTAAGGGTGCTTTCACATTAGCACTTTTGGTGCATGCCAGGGTTCAATTGACGTCAGAGTTCGGTACGTTTGGATGATGTGAACACTGTCTTCTGAACTCGGGTGCACACCCGCGAACCGTTTCCGAGTCCACTTAGGGTGCATTCACACTTGTAGTTCGGTTCGTTTGGTTCATTTGGTCTGGACCAAAAAAAAAAACAAAAAACATTTAGTCCTGGTCCGATTAGCGTTCAGATTTTATCACCCAACCAAAAGATACCGAACCTAAAGGCATAAGAATACATTCACAACCTGATTTTATGATGCATTGCCTATTTTGAGATGGAACTTACCGAACATCCGAAACAATGCTGTGTGCTGAGGTAAATGTTCGTTATATGTGTGTAGCCTGCATATGATGACATATATGGCAATCAGCTGGGAAGTCGTGAAGAGCTTATAAAATATGTAAAGGAGTCAAAACAGCAGCGGGAATTCATCCGTCACATACACAAACAATCTGCTTTGTGGAGAAGCTTCTGATGCCTGTGATGGGCAAACTCACGACTATGATGAGAAAAAAAAACAACGTGCATGAGGATTCTGTCCTTTTTAGGGTCTCACCTTCCTGTTTTTGGTTCGTTGACATGTCTTTGGCCCATGTTGCGTTCATATATCACCCATCTTTTCAGCGGTTTCGGTCCGCTTGTTTGGTGTGCACCAGGGTTCGGATGGCAGCGTTCACACATGTGAACCGCACTAACAGAGCAATCGCACCAGGGTTCATTTTAATCAAACCAAACATGCCAACTGTGAATGCACCCTTAAAAAGTGTGGTCTGGGGTACGGTTCAGTCCAGGCAATCGAAACAAGTGTGAAAGCACCCTACCTGCTACTCGCAAAAAACAACCTCAGATACATCCACTCCATAACTTGTGAAAATCTACGGTAACTGATCCACTTAGCAGCAAAGGGATTTGCATTTTAGTACATTTTATTTTATTTGGTTGTTAACTCTCACTGTGCTGTTTGCTTGTTGCATTTCTAAGGCTGCTGCCTCTTAAAGGGTTAGTTCACCCAAAAATGAAAATTCTGTCATTAATTACTCACCCTCATGTCGTTCCACACCCATAAGACCTTAGTTCATCTTCAGAACACAAATTAAGATATTTTTATGAAATCTGAGTTTTTTTTTTTTATCCTCTATTGAAAGCAATGAAATTACCACGTTCAAGATCCAGAAAAGTAAATACTTTTACTGAGCCAACGTTTGGACGTAAACACTGAAGCTCTGCCAACGTAAATAGTGTAGCAGAATGACAGGGGAGAGATGAATTTGTTGAATAAAGTTGTTATTTTTGTTTTGTTTTTGCGCACAAAAAGTATTCTCGTCTCTTCATAACATTAATGTTGAATGACTGCAGTCACATTGACTATTTTAACGATGTTTGTACTACTTTTCTGGACCTTGAATGTGGTAATTTTGTTGCTTTCAATAGAGGATTTTATCAAAAATATCTTAATTTGTGTTCTGAAGATGAACGAAAGCCTTATGGGTGTGGAACAACATGAGGGCGAGTAATTAATGACAGAAATTTCATTTTTGGGTGAACTAACCCTTTAATTGTTTCAGACCTGGAATTTTCAAAAGTAACTTGTGCAGTACTCTAGAAGAGGACACAGTAAGCTAAGCTGATAGTTTTGGTGAGAAGGCAAAAGTTTAAGAGTCACGGTTCACTACTGGAAAATGTGCTGGAGTAGACTTTACAGAGTGCTTGACCAAAATTTGATCCACCTCATGATGGAAATAAATGTGATGTTATTTCAGTCAAGAGGTGCATCAATTTTTGGTAAAGATCTTTTATTGACAATGCCAGAGTCAAGCACTCTGTAAAGTCTACTCGGTAACGCTTTAGATTACAGCCCGGAAAGTACTGCATAATTACAACAAATTTACAGCATAACTTTCAATAATTATAGTGTAACTATACAGTAAGTATGTGTAAGTATAGGGGAACAATATGTAAAGTATTGGGAATAAAGGGGTTACAACCAGGAAAAATAACAAATTATTCATACTTTTAATATTTTATAACTAAGGGGTAAGTATGACATTACGGGCCGTAAATTAAAGTGGAGCTTGTTACCCTCTTATTTCATGTAGTTACAGGGTAAATATGGCATTAGGGGCCGTAAATTAAAGCTGTGCTTATTACCCTCTTATTTCATGTAGTTACAGGGTAAGTAATTAATAAAATGCAAACAATCTGATATCACTGACTCTGAAACCTTTATTTGAAAAACAACTATTAAAAACAGGTCTACAACAATTATTATTAATTTTTTTTAATCAACTTTTCATTTCAAACTCTGAAGTCCTGACAGAAAGTAACAAGTTTTGTCCATTTTTTGGTTGTTGTTGTTTCTCGCTTGGCTTCCACCTGCTCTTGTTTCTCAGCTGATGAATCTTAAGAAGGAATCCCGTTGCTATTCTGTATTATAAGAAAATACAGTACACCCAGAAATTTTCTCATTGTTTAGGCTATTCATCTTTTCGCTTCTGACCAACTGTCACCAGCGCCTGCATGAGAGTCGACTTCGCGTTCGATGAAGCACATTGAAGCTTTCATGACGTTCTCGCGGGACATTCGTGTGAAACTCGCGCTAGAACTGCCGTCTCTGTTATTCTGTCTTGTTTGTTTCTCATTCTCATTATCGGTTATTCTGTGTATTTTGTTGTGAGCATTACTAAAAAAAAACTAATAAAAAAAAAAACTGACGGCATCCAACATCTGCGTGAGTTTCTCGGCATGCCTACGTCACGCTTCAAGTTACGTCAAGCATGAACTCTCAACCCTCGCATGCACGCGCAGAAGACAGCTGGTCGAAAGTTTTAAAAATATTCAAATATTTGGTATTTTTCTTACAAATACGTATCGTTTCACTTCAGAAGACATCGATTCATCCATTAGGGTCGTATGGATTACTGTAGTTATTGCTGTTTGTGCTGTTTGATGCTTCGACTTTTAGGAACACGTGAGCTTGCATTATAAAGCGTTCCCAGATGATTTATTTTTTTACTAAAATCCTTTTTGTGTTCATCTTAAGAAGGAAAGTCGTATACATCTTAGATGGCATGAGGGTAAAAGATGAGTAAACAGTGAGCACATTTCCGGGTGTTCTGTATTTTTTAAATACAGAATAGCAAATGGGATTCCCTCTTAAGATTCATCAGTGGAAAGAAAGAAAAAGAGGAACAAGAGGAGGAGGAAGCCAAGCAAGAGAAACAAATAAGAAGTGTTGTAACTTTAAATCTGTTTTGAAATAAGTTGTTTTTCAAATAAAGTTTTCCAAGTGATATGACTGTTTGCGTTTTTATTTATTTATTTATCTATTTGTATTAATTACTTACCCTGTAACTACATGAAACAAGAGTGTAACAAGCTCCACTTTAATTTATGGCCCGTAATGTCATACTTACCCTGTAACTACATGAAATAAGAGGGTAACAAGATCCACTTTAATTTATGGCCCGTAATGTCATATTTACCCCTTAGTTATGTCATACGTACCCCTTAGTTATAAAATATTAAAAGTATGAATAATTTGTTATTTTTCCTGGTTGTTACCCCTTTATTCCCAATACTTCACATATTGTTCCCCTATACTTACACATACTTACTGTATAGTTACACTATAATTATTGAAAGTTACGCTGTAAATTTGTTGTAATTACGCAGTACTTTCCAGGCTGTAATCTAAAGTGTTACCGTCTACTCCAGCACATCCCAAAGACTTTCAATGAATTTACAGTCTGGACTCAGAGATGACAATTCATGTGTGAAAATGATTTTTCATGCTCCCTCCTAACCATTCTTCACAATTTGAGCCTGATGAATCTTGACATTGTCATCCTGGAATATGGCCATGATGTGTCTTCCTACAATGGTTGTTTAAGAAACGAAAAGCTACACCCCCATCAATTAGGGTTAGAAGAAATGTTGCCAAACATATAACATGCTAAAACATAATAATCACTGCAATAGTGATCCAATCACATAGACTCTTAAGCTTTTGCCTTTTTAAATTCAAACAGCGACTTTTTGCCGGGCAGTGTGCAAGAAAACCTGTGCCCCCAATTGATTGATAATAAATATAACAATAAAGGCCTGTTCACACCAAGAACAATTATATAAAGATGATTATATAGATTATAACGATAACTATATTTGCATCCACACTAATGAAAGATAACGGTCTGTTTATTCTAAACTCAAGTGCTGCGGTTTCAAAGTGTGTACAACACATTTTTTGCTGTTCTTGCATTTACACAATTTTAACCAGCAGATGTCCTCAGTATGGTATGATTCGAGTAAATAGCTAGATAATCAATCTAATCTAACAGCAGATGAAGTCAATATAGTGGAATAAACAAACAACAATGCTTTTTCACTTCAACTTCAAAGGAAGCAAGACAATGTCATCAAAACTAGTGCTGGATACCTGAGGTAATTTGATGTTATACGGTTTGCTAGCCTGGTATAATGATCTCATCATTAATACTTCTCACCATTTATTCCAAGTGTATGACCAATTGTTTTCCATATATCCATTTTCTTTAAAGTATCCTTGAAAAGGGGGTTTGACTTGTCAAACAGTGGTGGCTTTTTCTGGAACTCGACAATTAACTTCTCCACAATGTCGTCTGAAATTTTAAATGCGTGGACCCTTAAGTTAGAATGGATTCTGATTGGCTGTCAGTGTTTTACCGTTCAACAGCTGAAAAAAATCGTTCTGAAAGTGATCCCAACAATATCGTTTCTCTATATCGTTGTAGCTGTGGTGTGGACAGTACCATTCTTTTATATTTAGAGCGTTTTTTAGACCTATATCTTTATCGTTATCTTTATAGATATTCTTGGTGTGAACAGGCCTTAACTATGGATTAAACTAAAACCAATAAAGTGTGAAAACACATTAAATGTTTTCTTGCATTACAGGAGACCCAAAACACAAAACACAAACATGTAAAGGGAACACGCACCTGACTGTTATGGTGTTACGGTAGCTTGGCAGCAGTTTTTCCATGTTAAGGAAGCGTGTGATTTCCTCCAAGATCAGGCGAACATCTGCATTCAAGTTGTCCACTGTGCGCACCTCATTATTAATGCTGATGGCAGGAGTCAGTGAATTTGTCAGGGCATCAATCAGCTCGGCACGATAGTAATTATCAGAAAACTGCAGTGGGAAAAACACAATTACAACTGTTCTGTGATGCTTCTGCTGATAATTAATTCGTGCATAATAATTAAAGCAATATATAGAAAAACCATGAGCTTTCGGCATTAGAACAATTGGAACACTTGCATGCATCCTTCCACCTTTCACTTGCTCACATACTTTTATTTTACATACTGCTTTCCTTTGCTCTCTTACCTTGTTCTTCCGGTTGTCATTGTATTTGATGAGGTCCAGTATAAAATTCAGGACCTCTTTGGGACAAAGATTCTGAACATCTCTTAGCAGAGCCATGGCCACAGGTATAGTCTACCAGAAAAGAATAGTCAAGCCAACTTTAGAGTCATTCTAGCAATTAGGGATGTCCAGATCCGATCACTTGATCGGAAATCGGGCCCGATCATGTGGTTTCAGACTCGATCGGAATCGGACATTACCTCCCGATCAGGACTCGGATATATATGTATTAGGGGCGCAACGGTTCTCGGTAAAAAAATCGAACCATACGGTTCTCCACTTTACGGACCGCACTTGCAATGCAGTCCATCTCGAATGATGACGCATCTATTGGTTAATATGGTTTGTTTAAAATATCAACGTGGAAAACAGACAGAGTTCAGATAATGTATGTTTCAGTCGATGGATGCACAAAACGTTACAACAACGATAATCAGAAAGCGTGGACAAAACAGTCACTCTTTGTAAACTGTTAACAGCGAGTGCCGTCTGCTCTAATGTCCAGTCATTTATGCCGTCATCACCCGGGTGTTGATAGCGCGCGAGCGCAGGTGAGACCTGAACAGCACACGTTGCTGTCTGTTTTTAAACTCATTCTCTTTCAAGTCTTGCGCTTCGGCGGCCACATTCATACAAAAATTATGTCAACATGCCCGTCCTAGCGAGTATCCTAGCAAACATAGTCGGTTATGTCTTAAGTGAACGTATATTAGTCGAGAAAGACAGCGCATGTGGAACAGTATATGTACTGGATCGTGCATGTCTTAAAGGGAAAACAACTATTCCTGCTGCCTGTATTTAATGTTAAATCAAACAACAAATAACAAAGAAATTACTCACTGCTCTTGACTGAATAGTTTTTGTAACTTCAATAATGATGAATCTTTATTTATTTTATACAGTAAAGATAATATGCAGTGATATTTTATATTTGATTACTATTTGAAAACTGTTAGATACCTGAAAAACCTGAAAAGCACTGATCCTGGATCTGTTTTTCGCTCTTCTTTATTCTTTTTTACGTAGGCTATTAAGTATCGGATTGGGACTCGGTATCGGCAGATACTCAAAATCAAATGACTCGGACTCGGGGGCAAAAAAACTTGATCGGGACATCCCTACTAGCAATAGACAATATACAGCTGAGGGAAATATTGTTTCACCAGCACTGCGGCGCAATACAACAATAAAGAGTAAACCATACAACTGCAAAAAAAAAAAAAAATGTAACAATGACAAAAAATAAGTACCAAATGGCAAGAGACAATAGGATAAGGGGTCACCATACATATAGGGTAGTGTACACACAGGTTGTATACATCAGTAAAGTTAAAATGAAAAAAGGTGATTGATGCCACGGCACAGATGTGACACAGCTAGGGCTGCCCCCTAGGTGTGTCACATCCATCAAGGCTTAGTCGACCAAAATTTTTTTTAGTCGGTCAGTCGCAGAATAAAAAATTGTGATGAAGTCACACAGGGAAAGATCCTTAAAGGGTTAGTTCACTCAAAAATGAAACTTCTGTCATTAATTACTCACCCTCATGTTGTTCTAAATAGGGCTGCACGATATATCGCATGAGATTGTCACGCGCATTTCATCAGTAAAGCCGGTTCCCTGATTACGTTAAATCTCCATCACCTGCTTTCAAATGGAGCGGCATTTAATAGACAGAGCCATAGTTCACTGAAAAGCCACGCAATATCACGTTCATTATCGAAGGCGATTCATCTGCGATATGAACGCGATATTGCGTGGCTTATCAGTGATCTACGGCTCTGTCTATTAAATGCCGCTGCATTTGAAAGCAGGTGATGGCGATTTAGCGGTAATCAGGGAACCGGCTTTATTGATGAAATGCGCGTGACAATCTCATGCGATATATCGTGCAGCCCTAGTTCCAAACCTGCAAGACATTCGTTCATCTTCGGAACACAAATTAAGATATTTTTGATGAAATCTGAGAGGTTTTTTATCTCCCATAGAAAACAACAAAATTACCACATTCAAGTACAGAGTAGTAAAGACATTTTTAAAATAGTCAACATGACTACAGTGGTTCACACAAAGGTCTTGTGGGTTTGGAACGACATGAGGGTGAGTACTTAATGACAGAAATTTCATTTTTGGATGAACTAACCGGCACAGATGTTACACTTTAACGGCGGGTCCTTGCGGTAATTACAGTATGTCGGACAGGAAATCCAAACGTTCGCCTATCAAGCAAGACATGGAGGTGCCAGCGTGATCACTTGCATTTTTCTAATAACAGCAGAGACATCTTAAAATACTAAATTTTTTGGTCATACAGATCATTTTAAACCGTAAAGGATCTACTTTTGTTTAACTAACAATAATAAGAAAACATTGTGACTTCGTAAAATAAACAAAACAAACAGGATGCGCTTTCTGTAGTCTCTGTCTCGCTGAACTGGAGCGAGTCATCATATAATTGCCTCACAGACATGAGAAATATATCTATAGAAAACTTAAAGTGTCTACTTTTAAACAAACTAATTCAAATCGAAAAGAAATACTCTCTGCTTATGTAATCCATATAAAAAGTGAATTTCTCTCTATAGGCACGTTCACTATATTGTGAGATAGAGATGCAGCATTATCAACATTTTTGCAGCTGACACTGACTTAGAAAACACTAGTTTATTAATAAATAATTAAAATGTCTCCTTGCCGTTTTTTCCCCTCGACACATTCATAATCCTTACATTATACGCGTGCCTTGAGTGTGGAATAGGCTATATTACGCCTATATTTTAAACTCTTATTATAGTTTAGTATTCTCCTCAATATATTTTTAAGTAATTAAATTAATATAAATGTGCAATTGGTTGACTAATCACTTAAATGAATGACTAATATTAGACTAGAAAATTCTTTAAACTGAAGAACAGGTTGAGAAAAACTAATGAATATGTAACATGGTCCATATTAGGGTTGTCACGGTTCCTCGATTAAATTCGAGTACTCAATAAAAAAAAAAAAAAATCCTCAATTGCAATTTACCCATGTTAAAGTTAAAGCGGAACTCCGTAAGATTTGCGAAGCTACCCCTACAGGTTCCTTCAGTGAATCACACTGTCGTAAATACTCCAAGCGCAGCTCTGGACTACAAGGACTACAACGCTCACCAGCGCAGTAGTTTTGCAAATACAGTACAAGAAATCTCAATGGAGGTGGGTAATTTTCAAAATCGTCTTATAAAGTCATAATATATACATTGTTTTTGAATTACCGTAAAGCATTTTGTTACTCTCACGTGAACGTGAACATGAACATGAGGCGAGATTGTGTCAGGTCGGCGAAGCTCAATTTGCAAGTGCTGTTATCTGGCGTAGACGTGCCAGAGGGGGTTAGTGCTCGCCTCAAACACACCACGAGTCAATTAACCATTGTAAGGACTTAGAAAACTATTTATGAAGGTAAAAAAAGTTACTTAGTTCTGCTTTAAGTAAATGCAAAATACCAGAAATTCCATGGACTAGAATTAACTTCATTATTCTTAGATTTAACCCGTTTCTATGGCTGCACAATGTATTAAAACATTTAAAAACAATATAATAGCATAGTGTTATTGTGAATTTATAAAGGCTGTGATTCAATTAAACAAATATATGCCCTTCTGTGGGTTTAATATGCGCTTTAATTATTTACATGCATGTAGGTTACATGCATCTCAGAGCGTCTTCGTTCACAGTAAATGCTGCTCCACATGAACTGTTGTCATTTACATGCGTGGAGCGCATCTCAAACTCCATCTCTGCATATGCTGTGAGTTTGGGTTGATATAACGCGCATCTGGGAATGCTATGTAGGAATGCTATTTTATCAGATTTGTAAAGTAAATCTTTCATAAACCTACGCCAACACAGGAGATTAGATCAATGTTTCAAAATATGCAAACTGTTCATCACGATTTCAAAATAAATGTTTAAACCCTCACTCTGAGTTTGAATGTTTTGATGTCCACATGTTCTTGTTCAAGAAATTACAGTGGCTGCAGCATTTCTATTGTAAAGAAGTGGCCAAATATTAAAGAATACGTAAACAATTGAATTAAATGTTATTTGGCCAATATTAAAGAGATTTGATATGCTGTAAAGTATAACACACCAGGCCACTGGCGCCCTTGCAGGCATTTGTTATAATACATAATGTAGATAAGTTGATTATTGTTTATAGTACATCACATTATGCATTTTAACAGTGTTGTTCTATAAAACCATATGATTACTTGCTTTTGATACTTTATTTAAACCAAATATTATTGCCTCATTGTTATTATATATGTATTTTAAGTCATTTTAAAAGGGCTTACGTCTTTGCTTGCTTCAAAAAATAATCATCAAAATAATCAACCCAATATTTGATTACCAAAATAATCATTAGTTTCAGCCCTAGTGAATATTTTTAGCAAAATGCTCCTCTCTATATTTAATTTTTTTGGCTATTATTACCTAACTACTGAGGTAAATGTTACGTGACATTATTTGCAAGCTGTCTTTCCATGGTTGATTGCACGGTTACATTCTTCTGATGTTCAAGTTCATGTAAAATCGAGAAATCAATATTTTCAACCCAGCCCAAGTAAATGATATAGCAGGGAATGAGTTTTCAATAATTATCTAGCGCAAAATAAGTAAACACTAATTGCTAAGTCAGAAAAACTTTTGTTTATCAGCAACTAAAGTAACACCCTCTAGCATCTTTCCTGTGGAAGACCTTCCTCATCTTCATCAGTGATATTTCATCCCTGACATGTTCGCAAGGACCAACTGTTGTCCATGATACTTTTGGTTAAGGATAAGAATCGGGCATTACCTTTTGCAGGAAGTAGCTCTGAAAATTAATGAAGTTGTTGGTCTTGACGATATTTGGGCAGCTTTTGCAGCAGAACATGCGTGTAAAGAGAGACTTCATGGCTGGGGGGCCAGTCCAGGTGCTCATCATGGAATTAGCAATCTAACAAAGGTCAACACAGTTACTTTCAAACAGAAGACATTTCAAACATTATGAGTACTGTTTGAAATCTATCATTTCAAACAGCATGGGAACTCAACTACACAACAATAAAACAATATTGTGCTCAATAAGAGATATTAACTGATTAACTTACCTTAACGATAATGTAACCGGTTAATTGCCACATTTATGTTTAGAAGTTTAAAAAGGCTATTCCATTTATGGTCAAATTATAGCTATAAACAAGCTATAAACAAAATTGTAGCACTTGCAAAAAATGTGGTAACACTTTCTATTAAGCCTGTATTTATAATGTATTATAATACATGCATAATGCCTTAGAAACAACCTTAAACAATGTTGCATCATCTTATAAATAATCATAACAGGTACAATACATTATAACACTTACTTATTTGAGGTTATAACTTTTAAGAGCATTATAACACCAGATGAAGCCTGCATTTACAATGCATCATAAGGGTATTCATAATGCATTATAATACACGCATAATACCTTATAAAACAAAGTCTTTAAGTCTAATCATCAACATTTAAAAGGTTTAATGTGGTCATAATATTTATAAGTGGTCTTTGTCTGCTTTAAGTAACAAAAATTAAGTCTTCTTTTAAACAGCCATAAGATATCACAAAGTGTTTATCAGACATTTGCTTTGAACATTTATTTTTTTATTTGCTTTTAACATTTTTATTGCAATACTTAAAAAATAAAATGTGTTCCATATGTAAAATCAACAAAACAGTATTGTATTGTTTTAAATGTAAAAGAGTTTCCAGCAAGCTTAAAGGGATAGTCTACACAAAAATTAAATTCTGTCATTTATTCACCCTCAAGTTATTCCAAACCTGTATGAGTTTCTTTCTTCTGTTGAACACAAAAGAAGATATTTTAAAGAATGCTGATAACCAGACAGTTAATGTTAGCTCTTGACTTCCATAGTATTTTTTCCTACTATGGTTGTTTGATTACCAACATTCTTTAAAATATCTTGTTTTGTGTTTAGCAGAAGAAAGAAACTCATACATGTTTGAAACAACTTGAGGGAGAATAAATGACAATTTTAATTTTTGGGTAAACTATCCCTTTAAAGTAGGTCACACTGAAATTAACATTAGCCTCATAGAAAACACTGAAAATATGCACAAAGTAACACACTGAAAGTGCCAGGAACCACCCCTCACATGTTCTTGGCCACCTTATACATTACATTAGAAAATATAACTTACATGAATGTGGTTAACCAGACTGTAAAAGAACATATTTTTGTGCACTTCTGTCTTTGTTTTATCTTTGTCTTTGGTTGTTTGATTAACATTCATGACACAGAAACAGCAGGAATATAGGCTGCTGTCACATTAAGACTGAATGCACAAATCCAAATGGATGTTACACATCCGGTTTTCTTTCTCAATTTTTTAGTTCACCTAAGCCATAAGCAACTGTGTTTATGAGGGAACTCAATGTTTGACGTGCATTTTTTTCCATATATGTGTCCGTTCAGGCACAAACAGACATGGAAGAGAATGGCATTTGGTGTTCATGAGCATCTGTGTATATGTGCATGCACAGAACACAGCCGCACGTTCAGAATTGAGTTCTCTTTCGCGTCTTTATGCTCTCAAAAGGTTTAAAATAGCTTGAATATTTAAACTGACAAGACCTAAAACACGTTCAAATGATAAACTTTAATTATATGATGGTCAAATTTAGCAATTAATTCGAGAGTCACATGCGTTTTGAATCATGGTTCCTGCTCGTACGGATTCACGATCCCTATACTTGACATCGCACATCCTGTGATGCTAAAATGATATATCGTGCAGCCCTACATAAGATGTAGTATGATACTGTGCAGATTTAAAAGAAAACAATGTCAATGAGACTTAAGTAAAATATATGAAACTATAGGATATGTAATCCATTATAACTTAATTGGGTAATTATGTTCATTGTCATTATGCTCTCAATAGTAATAACCTCAAATGAGTAAGTATTGTTACAGTTGTTTCAATTATTTATGAGATGACAACACATTATAAGGTTGTTTATAAGGCATTATGTGTGTATTATAATGCATTAAGAAAACCTTATAATGCATTATAAACACAGGCTTCATCTGGTATTATAATGCATTGTACTCTTAAAAGTTATAACCACATATAGGTAAGTATTATAATGTATTGTACATGTTGTTATGATTATTTATAACATAATACAACACAACACATTATAAGGTTGTTTAGAAGGCATTGTAAATACAGGCTTCAATGAAAGTGTTACCTAACTTGCCAGTTGTAATCTGTGTTTAGCAGTGAAATGACCTGTACTTGGGAGAAAACAGACTGCACATCAAGAAAATTTAAAGGAAAGTGAAATCATGGACGACTGAAGAAACAGGTGTTTATCAATTCTCAGTGTTGAGGAACAAACTAATATTCAAAAGTTTGGGGTTGGTGAAATTGTTTCATGTTTTTGAAAGTCTTTTATGCTCAAGGCTTCATTTATAAGATCAAAAATATACTATTTTAATATATTTTGAAAATGTATTCCTGTCAGCAAAGCTGAATTTTCAGCAGCCATTAACATGTCACATGATCCTTCTGAAATCATTCTTAAATGCTCATTTGGTGGAAAAGAAACATTGTTTATCATCATCACAGCTGTAAGTGGTTGTGTTGCTTACCTTAGCCAGACAGAAGCAGGCCTGCATGCGAACTTTATAAAAGCACTGGTCTTGTTCTAAGATATCCGTAAGAGCACGTCGTGACGCAGGAGTGGGAAATTTTTCCAACGCTGAAATAGCCTCCTCCTGGGCCACTACATCCCTCTCAAACTTCAGTTGGTACTGCCACATGAAATCGGCCTGTTCAAACTCTACCTTCCGAAGGATGGACATGTCCGGATCAATTCGGATCCACAGCAGAGGAGAGTCAGCGCTGTAATGTCAAAACAAAAGAAAATAGTTTGTTGCAGTTATTATGCTGAAATTAATCAAGCTCTCTTTGAATTGGACTATAAAGGATCTCAATGACCTTCCTATAGCCTGGAAACAACATGGATTCTAAACTCTGACAAAGGATATCATTTGAAAAATGGAGGCTAGAACGAAAGAAGGATAAAAAGGTAGAACCCCCCATTTAACCAGTGCCTGAGCTCACAGTGCTGTGTACAGTGGTTGTAACCTTCTCTCCTCATCCTTACCCTGTGCTGTTGAGATTGGTTGATCTGAGAGACAACACACTAGTCATTACAAATCTCTCTCACACATCTCCATATTATTTGGCACAGACAATCAATGTGTCAGATGGATGAATTACTAAATCACAATTTTTTGTGCTTTGAAGCAAGAATATATAAGTGCTGTTATTGCTGAATCCACAAAAAAAGGTGTACAAATGGTCAGAAAAATCTGAAGCAAAAATGAGTGAGAAATAAAAATAAAAGGAAAGATAACAAATGAACCAATGAGAAATACTATTTGCCTCGTTTGTGTAAGAAATTTTGTGTGTGCATGTTGAACAGGAATACTCTGCCAAGACATTTAGTATTTAGACAAATTTGTCCCAAGGCATTAATCTAACTAAAATGTACTTGCAGTTCCTAAGTGTTGACCACTTAAAAGTTGGAACATTCACTGATCTGCATGGGATGGAGGCATTAGGCATAAAAACAGCTTACTCCATGGCTGACAAGTCCATGTCAACTTCTTCTCCATTCATCAGAGGGATTTTCTTCTTCTTGTTCCTGGCAGAGAGAGAATGTAAGAGGAAATATTAAAAAAATTAAGACAATGACCTAAATCTTATTTCCAAGTGCTGGGCAGGAATTTTAAATGCAACACTAATAACCTGCTATTATATATAAGCATATACTATGATTAGATTCAGGCATTATCTTAGTTCTGGAAGCAAGTCCTACCTTCTGCTTTTGGAGTGGCAGGGAATGTCATGTTTGAGACTGTTCTCCTCTATCTGCAATGTGTGGTTAAATGACCCATCCAATTCCTGCACTGTCACCTTAATAGGGCCCTGATGAATATCAAAAGCATTCACATGATCATTGTTGGACCACTTTGGAGACCATTCTGGTGCTTTCACTACCTGTATGAAACATCCTTTTAACCATTTATATAATATCTCACACAATTTTCCTTGTTGTTTTCTCTCTGCCAACACTCACCACATATTTCTGTGTGCCAGACGAAGTGTAGTCCTGACGGATCTCTAGTTCCAAAACATTTCTTTTCCTGTTGAAGGCAAAACTTCCAAAAAATTTTACCACCCCACTCTGGTCTCTGAAGTTGATAAGTCAGTAGTAATAACATATTAAAGAACTACAATATGTTTGAGCTCAACATTTTTAAACAGCAACTGTCAGGGAAGATCACCAGACATGCTGTTTGTGGGTGTGGAAAATTATATTTTATCTACTGAGATGTGCGCAGAGCATCACAACAAGAGCAAATAAAACTATGAGCCACAGCATCTGCAGGGTTTTTAAAATTAAATTTAAACCTGCAGTCCGTAAGTTTTGCCTCTTTGTCGCCATCTTTGATTTTTGGAATTATCTTTACGTGGGTTGTGCATCTGCACGGCTCCTTAGCGCGGATGAATCTAACGTTTTGAGGAGAATGTGTGGCTAAAATAAGAATTTTCACCTGAAAATGTCATCTGAACAAGTAATAAATCTGCCACTTTTGTTGACTAGATGATTAGAACTAACGATCTCTTAGCTCATATCACATAAAATGGCACAAATTATTATTATTGTTATACTTTTTTCTCAAATTGTTAATGTTAACATAAGCAGTGCATGACTACGTGTATTTAATGTGTATTAGAATTACCTGTAGATTTCAATTTCTGTACAGTCTAATCTTTAACAATAATTTGTCATACCATACAATCCACCATCAAAATGATAAGTTTAATTATTCCAGCTGCTGTGAGAAAAGGCTATAAATGATCTGCCAACAGATCTACCACTAAAACCTACCACTACTACTCAAATTAGAACATTATTACAAGCTTACCGTTGTGAACTGGGCTGAGGTAAGGATATTTTGGATAATTTAGCCAAAAAAAAGATACAGACTGCAACTTGAACATTTTTAATAAGACCTGCACAGATAAAATGAATGTCATATGAGCGGGGTAGGGCAATGTCTATGGTAACACCTAACCCTTAAAATGACTGTGAAAACAATGCAGAAACAATGAATGAAAATGAAAATTCACGCTCTGCAAGTAGGTGGCACTTATGGATCAGCAGAAATGTATCAGTTTACACTGTCAACCCCTGTGTACAAAATAGCTGCACTTATTACAACGACAAATTTCTCCGGAAGGTGACAAGTTCGCAGGTGATATACTATAAAACTATAAGGTAAACAATGTCATAATTCATCAACAGTAATTAGCAATCACCAATGGCTTGGCATAAATCTGCAATATTTACTGATTGTGAATTGCTCTGACAGCATGAGTCTGTAGAACGTGCAACAACACAGTGTACAGTAAAAAAAAAAATAATCAAGAAATATAACTTCACTCCACATAAAGGCTGCGCATTTGAAGGATACACCCATTGCTTGATGAGGGGTCCGATGTCCTTCCCTGACACGTTGGAAATGGATTTGAGGAATCCAGAGGTGGATACCAGCATCTGGCTCCACATGTGAGACTGATATTTCTGAGATGAGGCTGTGCTGGCCAGACTCAAGAGCTTGTTAAACACCTGAAGAGAGATTTGAATGCCTTTGAATGCCCAGTTTATAATAAACCACAAGGACAATGAAAATGTTATATAGAGAACTAGCTGCAAATCAATGTGTGTGGGTGGTCTAAGAATTTGAGAGGAACCTATTCAGGATGTAATCACCATGAAATATACCACTTCCTTTCTTAAATGATATTTCCTTTACCTGCAACATGAATTCCATGCTAATTCGGTTTTCGATGAGCCTCATGACCAGGTGGGCTTTGCATTGGAACATCTTGTAATATTCCCAGGACAATGTGTGGGGGTGTCTGATGGAAAAGTGCAGGTGGGGTGTTGGACTGAAAGGAAAAAAATACATAATATCTTTCTCACTCTGTGTGAAAGAACATCTTTTGTTTGAATGTTTGAATGAGTGTGTATAATTTATAAACAATGATAAAGGTGAGGTTATAACTTGTCTTTTTCTTTTCCTCCAGAAAAGGTGGGATGCAGCAGGACGCCACCCATTTTTAGCTCATAATCCACAATCTTGTCCAGTTCCTGTAGGTAAAGAGTAACAGACAAACAGTTCAGCATTTAAAAAGTTGACATTTGGGCATATAAAAATATCCACTTGGCCGATTTGAAAAGCATTATCTCTTCTTTGTCGACCACTTTACTTTATACCTCCTTAATCCAGTGACGATACTCATTGACTCCAAATGTTTTCTTCAGGTAGAGGCCATAAATGTACCCTGAAATTCCCTTCAAAACCCACTCATCAGACCTGCAATTCAAAATAAACAACTTTCTTTTTAAATTGTTATGACATCATCCTACAGAACAATTTTAGTTTACACAGGAACCATATTTTGTTTTTAAAATCTGAGCTCATGATATGGTAATGCAAAGACATGAGCAAGTGTGTTTGAATGGATTTCATTGGTAATGCTAGAGACTGCTCACTGTAAACCCACTGTGTTCAATTACAGGGTTAAATGGCATTAAGAAACATCATTAATTGTAGGCAGATGACAGTTCTCCATTTCAAAGCAACTTCAGTTCTCCAGCTGGGACTCATACAAGTTCAAAACATTAAATAAATAAATAAATTCTGCTATAGAAACCTTCACATCTGATTCACATTTCAGACACTTAGCACACAAGGGTTTATTGTAAGAAGTAATCAAAGCTTTGGACAAAGAACTACAACATCTGACCAAATGGACCTCGCACTCTCTCAAGCACTCACACACACGAAGAGTACTTCAGTTAGAGAGCCAGCATGAGGGGAGAAATTGTCTTTATGACGCAGGACAGAAAAACAGAGAGGAATCTACCAAGCTTGACAATAAAACAAAGAAAGATAAACAAGTAGTCCAAAACTAGAGCGGTGAAAAGGAAAAGTGAAATCAGGCTAAAAAAGGTTTCTATATCAAAGAGCTAACACATTTTTAAACAAGCATAGTCTGAAATGTTTTGCTCAAGGACAATGTTAATGTTCATAGATCCTGTAGTTTGAATATAAAGCCAGGGACCAAAATGAACATTCAACAAGCACCAAATGTAAAATAAAACTGCTTTTGGCAAGAAGATTTGTTATCCCCCAGTGGTCCGGTGAGTAGTGGCTTTATATGGAATTAAAATGACATTTGTGACCTTTGCATCTCACTCAAAATAAAATTCTCTCACTGTTGACTTCCATAGTATTTTTTCCATACAATGGGGCCCCATCAACTATTTGGTTACCCATATTCTTTAAAATATCTCAGCAGAAGAAAGAAAGGTTTAGACACCTTGGGGCTGAGTAAAAGATAGACAGAATGCTGTCCCTTTAAGCCACCAAAATGAAAACAATATATAAGAAAAAATTATAATGTGTATCATATAGGTAGACGCCCTATCGAACGCTACTGCCTATAGGCCTATTTACTGTCTGTAAACATTCGGGATGCGCACCCATCATGGTTGCAGAAAACCCGGGAGTGATAACCAGTACGACTAGAGAGTTACGACGAAGCGGTTCAAAGTAGTTAAGATTTAGAAACATTATAGAATATTTTGATTTGTTATTTTTTTAAAATGTTGTCGGCATATCACAGCAGCTTCACCCAGCGATAAGCACTGTTATTTAAAAAAAAATTAACATTACCGAGTGGGATACAGCTTACGGATCCGTTTGCCATAGCACCTTGTCAGTGGTTAAATGACGAAATGAAATGGCCAAGTATCCAGTGGCCAGAGATATATATTTACCTGATTGACACCTCAAGTGTATAGCCTATACTCAGGAGAAGCTAAAAGCGTATAAGTCTCTTGACGCGTGCAACTTTTTTTTTTTTTTTTTTTTTTCACGAATTAAAAGAATAAAAAGTTAATTTCGAGTTTATATCTCACAATTCTGACTTTTATTTCTCGCAAATCTGAGTTTATATCTCACATTTCTTACAAAGAAAAACAATTGTGAGATATACTCGTTGTCTTTTCTGAATTGCAATTTATCCCGCAATTCTGACTTTTTTCCCCTCAGAATTGTGAAATAAACTCACAATTGCGAGTAATAAAGTCCGAACTTGGAGTAATAAACACGCAAATGCAAGAAAAAAGTCAGAATTGTGAAATTAAAATTATATAGACTGTTTAAAAGTTATCTATGTGAAATGTTGTAGGTTTAAATATTATTTCAATGCTGTAACTGCTATGTATGTCCTCTGAACTGCATATGTGAATATTCTGTAGACTTACTGTTTACATCAAATTCCTGCTTTAATAGGAGCCGTAAACCGTTTAGCTTCAAAGGATGTTTTCAACGATGGTTTTCTTTAAAAATGAAGACTGTATTTTTTGCATTCCGATTCCAACATCCAGAGGCACAACAAAACATTTTTCTCTTACTCTGTGGATTTTGCACATTTTTCTCCAATTGCTACCGCTATTTTTCTGCAACCACTATGCGCGCGCAGCTGCAAGTGACGTACTTGCACGGACGAGCCGTGGAGCCGCCATCTTGGACCGGTCGCCAGCTCCACTCAGTGTAACTTGTTTGTCAGGTGCAATGAGCTGTCAGCGCATTTAATTAATCATATCTCACTGAATACCTAACTGATTTTGACGCGGTTTTTTTTTTTTTTTTTTTGCTGCAACGGTCATTCATGTAGCTACGATACAGGACACATTGTTCAGTGTATTTTAATATTCATAGTAGGCTTAACAGTTATATAATATTCTGATATAAGATATAAAGTGACCAGACGTCAAAAATCAAAATATGTGATGTAGGAGGTAATTTATAAATCACACACTATAAATATGATAAAGAAGCAGAAACAGATAGTTGCAGTAAAATAAGATATCTCAGTAATACTAGCAGAAGTGGGAGGGGTAACTCGATTTGCGCTTTGCCATGATATCATTTGCACAAACACAAATAACAGTTATTATGTCCGGTCGAAAAATGAGATTGGATTGTTGGTAGCCTAATAGGCACTTAACTTAACGTTACGCTAAAAGTAAGTTTCATGCATTGAACGCATTCTAACAAGTGCTTTCGAACGTCTTTCTGACTATAAGTTATGTGGAAAACACTTGAGGTCCGACGGTTAAGCAGAGCGGTTAAGATAAAGGGGCTTGAATAATCAATATATAACCTGATAAATGTTATCCACATTATATTTCATCTGCAATAGCATTGTGAACTTTTATAACGATCCGTTTGGTCATTAACTTTTAAATGCATCATTATGCAAAGATGAGGAGAGTTCTCTGCATGAAAGACCCATGACTGGCAGATCAACGTGCGACTACATTTCTCTCCGAAACGGTAGGAAAATAAATTTAATTCAATGTGGAGGATTTTAACTGTGACAAGATGATTGACAGGGTAGTTTAAACAGTTACAGGTTGTGTAAATAACCGTTAAAGACGCAGTTATGACGAGGTAGTATGTCCCAAAGCTTGTCTACCCTTCTGCTACACACTCAAAATTATGTACTTTTCTTTACAAAAAAAGTAAATGCTTTTAGGGCGTAGTATAAAGTAGGCGAATTGGGTCGCAGCTTAGGAGTACGACCGGTCTAAGATGGCGGCCGCAAATCTCAGCGCCCAGCGGCCGGGCGTCTACCTATATGAGATCTATGTGTGGTGCGGTTTTAAAGGGGTCCTTGATTGTGATTTCCCTTTTTTTTTAAACTTCAGTTAGTGTGTTATGTTCCAGTTTCAGCATAAACTGCTCATTTGCATTGAAAGGGACACAGAAATGGGCTGGCATGCTTTTGCTCACACCCAAATAGGTGCAAACTTGACAAGCTATAATAAATGATCTGTGGGTTTTTTTGAGCTGAAACTTCAGACACAGTCTGGGGATCTTATTACATCTTACATAGTACATCTTGTGAAAAGGAGCATAATAGGTCCCCTTTAAAGGGAGAAAGATATCGGCTTTATCTTGTTTATTTTTTTTTCTGAGTGACAAAATGGCATGGTGGGTTCACTAAAACTATGCAAGGAAAAACCTAATACAAATCAAATCCTATTGTCATTAGCATTAAAAAAAAAAAATTACAAAGATATAAAGTAATAAACCTACACAATATCCTAGGCTTGGCAGAATCAAATTCTTACTGAAACAAAAACATTCCATCATGTAGCCAGGCATTACTGGTTCAATAAATATTGTTTTTCTTTCAAGTTTTTTCAACCATTCATGTTTGAAAAGTATATATGAGCAGTATCACATGAGTAGCCGTGCAATATGGCTGCATATTAGCACGGCTGTGATTGGGACATAGGCATGAGGCTTCATGCAATCACAGTGTGCTGATATACAGCCATATTGCATGGCTACGAGTGAGATATTACGTTCATACAACAGTTCAATGGCACAAGTGTAAATAAATAAGAACAACAATGGAGTGTCTACACAAAACCCTTTTTTGTGAGAATCTACTTCCTTCCACCACATATTCAAATCTCAAGTTAACAGTTTAACAGTTAAGCCCAACCTCCATTACTAATTCTAAAATGTCACTTTAGAACTAGTAATAAAAGAACGTTGAGTATTAAGGTAAAATGATGCGTAAAAGATTTGCATACACAGGGTAAGATTTGTCCAAGTGCACATAAGCATTTTCAAGCGTAAATGAAATTTGCATGCTTAAGAGAAGCTTTGTAAATTGCCTTTCAAGTGTAAAAAAAAAAAAAAGATTTGCAGCATTTTGTAAGTGAAATTAATGTATTGTGAAACTGCAGCTTCATGCTAACGTAAAATAAATATGATCTGTTCTTCTGACTTCCATTTTTTCACACTTACACTTTTAGCACGTTTTTTTTTTTTTTTTTCACCAAAATACGGTGAAAAAGAATTGCAGGCCTGTGAACAGTGATTTGCAAGTGAAATGAAGTCAGAAACTGCAAAAAAGACTGATAGCCTAATAGGCACGTGAACCAACCTTTGTGTAAAAAAATAAATAAACAGTAAGGGTTAAAACACCTATTTTAACGATCTGAAACGCAAGTGTCAAAGCGCGAAGCGCAAGTAACTTTGTGGGCGGGTCTCGGCGCTGTTGCAATTTTCCCGGCGGGATAAATGGCTCTTGCGCCCGGCGCAAGTCTAAAATGGGTTGGTCTGAAGTAGCTTCATTACTCATAGGTGTGGTTTGGGCGTAACGTGAAAAAAACAAATCAGAGCGTCATCCAACATTCCCTTTAAAAGCAGGTGCGCAAGTTCCATTATGGATTGCTATTATTATGGCGTATTTACCAGGCGCACGCCAGGAGCGGTTCACAGCCGAGGAGACTGATGTTCTTGTAAGAGCAGTGAAAGACAGAGAAGTTGTGTTGTATGGGGATGGCAGAAACCCACCCAAAATAGCGTCGGTTAAACAGGTTTTTTCACATCTTCGTGGCACACCACAATGATTTCCGTCATCTCATGTGTTAATATTTTTTTAGTGTAACAATTTATGATTTGCAAAAATAACTTGCATCTGTGTAGATTACATGAGCAAAGTGTATGCGCGTTGTGCACGCTATAGCCTACATTATGGTCAAGCATACGCCCTTAAAATAGCATAATGAACAACGCGCCACTGACTTTAGACTAGGTTTTTTCTGGTCAGTGGCGCAAGTGTTTAATGGAACAGCAAAATAGCACCAGGGATTGTTTGCGCCGGAACAAGCCTCCTTTTTTGCGCTGAACCGCCCAGGGAGCGCAAGTTCATTCACTAGTTTAGCGACGTGCTTCTGTGGAGGGAAAAGCGCGCTTTGCGAGGGTGGAAAATAGGAATGACACATGCGTCGGTGTACAAAGTCAATTGCGCTGGGTGCAAGATAGGGCCCCAGGTTTGAGTTGGTCTATGGCGCTGTCTATTGTCAGCTCCTTAAAATAGCAATGCGCCTGAACACACCTCTTTTTTAGACCAGCACGCCCATGGGCGCACTAACTGGCGCAAATGCATTTACTAAATTAAGGACGTGGTGCTGAACGGGAAAACGCGAACGGCGCCGGACGCAAACTAGCAAACACACTTGCGCTGCGCCTTGCGTCGCATTGCGCCGGGTGTATTATAGGGCCCTATATGTCTAAATGAATTAGCACGAATTAGCACCATTTGTATAGTTCCATCTTTATTTTACCTGTGCTTACATCTTTAACACGATTCTCTTATTAAGTTTTGCAAGCGTGAGGAGGAAGGCAGGTCCTTCTTCACATAGCCAATCAAATATGAGGCTCATTAGCACCTCGGGTGTGCGTTATTTTCTAAGAATTCCATGGCCCACTGTCAATTATTCCTTACATATCATCCTGGTCGCACTGTCAATATTGATTCTGATAACTTTCATGTTACTGGTCAAGCAAGTATGAATAACAAAATGCTTTCTCTGTGTCCAGGTTTGACTGTAAATATGCAAAGCAGCTAATTATGTCTGAATTAAAATCCAGCAACCAGGGAATACATTTTAGCCAGCTGATGTTAACAGTTGACTAGCTAGTTTAGCTAGTTGATGTAAATATATATAGGGAAGGACAAAAAATATTTGTTAAAAAGGACAAAAAAATATTATAACTCATTTTAATAAGATAATAATTATGGAATCACTCCTGATCAGTAGACAGGTGAAATTATGCATGCAGTGCAGATACTAGGCCTACTTTCAGCAGCATCAATATTAAAAATGAATATCATGGCCTGCTGAGGACGACGACGATGATGAGCAGGATACATGCACTGAATACACAGAAATTTTCTTTACACACCTGCTTGAAATTCAGTATGAACATGGTTTATTAAGCAACCATGGTTATTTATTTATTTTAACATGCATGTATGCATTAAAAGTACTATTCTGGCAATGAGAATGATGCTGAGCCAAATGACGATAAAGATGTGTTCCGGCGTCTGGAGTGTTTATTGAACCAATCAGTTAAATCGAGAGTCAGCTAAAGCCTCATTTGATTAGCATTAAGAATTTGGACCCATTTTAGGAACTTTTATGCCCTATGTACTTTCACAAGTCATTTATACATTTACAGTATTTATTATTTTTCTTTATTTATTTTTACATGCAGTCAATCCGTTTTGTGATTTTGTTTTCGCTTTGAAATCCCTGTTCAGCTTTCTTTTGGCCATATTTTGGGGGGGAAAACGTGCCAAAAGTGGAAGCATGGAAAAATGTAAGTCAGAAGAATACAGATTATATTTATTTTGCATTAGCATGAAGCTGTAGTTTCACAATACATTGATTACACTTACCAAAAAAAAAAAAAAAAAAAAAAAATGCTGTAAATCTTTTTTTCTTACACTTTAAAGGTGATTTACATTTTTACAAAGCTTCTCTCGTGCATGCAAATTTAATTTATGCTTGCAATCTTATATACACTTTCACAAATCTTACCCTGCATATGCAAATCTTTTAGGCATCATTTTACCTTCATATGAACGAAAGTTGAATCGTTTCATTGAAACTCAATGTAATATGTAGAGTACTATAAGAGAGAGAGATCACCTGATATTCTTCAGGTCAATGTTATATTTATAATCACAATATAAGTTTGAATGTCCGCTGAAGAAAACAATATCTTTGTCCTTTAAGACATTCCCATGACAGCACTAGTCAATGCATTTGTCAGTTGCATTTCATAAGATGTTTAAAGTAAAAACAACATCCTTGTTTCAACAGTCCATTTCAATGTAAAAGTCTTTGCTACTGACTGACTCACTCATAAATACAGTCTTTGCCGCCATCTCATGGCGTATTAATGTAACTTTCACTGAAGTCGAAATCACCAACAGACTCTCTCAATGCCAAAAAATACAGCATGTTAATTATATAAAATATTATTTATTGAACAATATTTAAATTAACAATAGCCATTATTAGGGATGTCCAGATCCGATCACGTGATCGGAAATCGGGCCCGATCACGTGGTTTCAGACTCGATCGGAATCGGACGTTACCTCCCGATCAGGACTCGGATATATATGTATTAGGGGTGCAACGGTTCTCGGTAAAAAAAATCGAACCGTACGGTTCTCCACTTACGGTTCGGTACGCACTTGCACCGCGGTCCATCTCGAATGACGATGCATCTATTGGTTAATGGTTTGTTTAAAATAGCAACGTGGAAAATAGACAGAGTTCAGATAATGTATGTTTCAGTCGATTGATGCACAAAGCGTTACAACAACGATAATCAGAAAGCGTGGACAAAACAGTCACTCTTTGTAAACTGTTAACTGCGAGTGCCGTCTGCTGTAATGTCCAGTCATACGCCATCATCACCCGGGTGTTGATAGCGCGCGAGCGCAGGTGAGACCTGAACAGCACACGTTGCTGTCTGTGTTTAAACTAACTCATTTAAGCCTTGCTGATTTAAACCTTCAAAAACAAGACGCGAAAGAAAACTTGCACGCGCTGTGAGAAGATTTGTTGTTGTACTTATTCCAGTCAGCGCGCAAATACTGAATTCTCTTTCAAGTCTTGCGCTTCGGCGGCCACATTCATACAAAAATTATGTCAACATGCCCGTCCTAGCGAGTATCCTAGCAAACATAGTCGGTTATGTCTTAAGTGAACGTCTATTAGTCGAGAAAGCGCATAGACAGCGCATACACATGCCGCATGAGTAAGAGTATATGAACTAGATCGTGCATGTCTTAAAGGGAAAACAACTATTCCTGCTGCCTGTTTTTAATGTTAAATCAAACAATAACAAAGAAATCACTCACTGCTCTTGACTGAATAGTTTTTGTAACTTCAATAATGATTAATCTTTATTTATTTTATACAGTAAAGAATATGCAGTGATATTTTATATTTGATTACAATTTATGATTACTGTTAGATACCTGAAAAACTTGAAAAGCACTGTTCCTGGATCTGTTTTTTCGCTCTTCTTTATTCTTTTTTATGTAGGCTATTATAGAAGTATCGGATCGGGACTCTGTATCGGCAGATACTCAAAATCAAATGACTCGGACTTGAGGGCAAAAAAACGTGATCGGGACATCCCTAGCCATTAAAACTGTATTAGAAGTAAAATAGGAAATAAACAAGCAAACAGTTCAGTGAAACTTACAACCAGCGCTATTCAGCAAACAGTTCAGTCAAACTTACAACCAGCGGTATTCACCAGCGCTCTAGTTAGTACAGGATTTAATTTCAATGTAAATATAAAGTTATGAAATTTAATATAGCCCTTAAGGCAAATCTATTAGCTCTGGAACAAGTAATAGCTTAAAAAGACCAAAGATTGCCCATTTGATATACCCAAAACAAATTATACCTCATGTTTAAACACTATCTACATAAGAGCCAGCGGCAAATTCCTGAAGGACTAGCCGAGATGAAGCCGTTCTCTGTGGGTACGAGCACTGAACGGTCGCTGATGGCCTGGAGCTCTCATCTCTGAAAGCGTCTAAACAAATTTTCAAACAGACGCTATGTGTACATATAAATTGCATATAT